>NW_020852357.1:193759-220619 GCF_000972845.2 Larimichthys crocea
CCACAGTCCTTTAAGGTAGCTGTAATTAAACCTCTTCTTAAAAGCCCACTCTAGACCCAGAGGTCTTAGCCAACTACAGACCGATATCAAACCTTCCCTTTCTGTCTAAGATACTGAGAAAGCTGTAGCTAATCAGCTGTGTGACTTCTCCATAACAATAGTCTATTTGAGGATTTTCAGTCAGGATTTAGAGTGCATCATAGCACAGAGACCGCATTAGTCAAAGTTACAAATGACCTCCTAATGGCATCAGACAAAGGACTCATCTCTGTACTTGTCTGTTAGATCTTAGTGCTGCATTGACACCATTGAACATCAAATTCTTTTACAGAGACTGGAACATCAAATTGGCATCAAAGGAACCGCCCTAAGCTGGTTTAAGTGTATTATAGATCGATCTCAGTTTGTTCATGTCAATGATGAATCTCCATGCAGACCAAAGTTTGTCACAGAGTTTCTCAAGGTTCTGTACTAGGACCACTTCTGTTCGTTATATATGCTTTCTCTAGTGAACATTATTAGGAATCACTCCATCCATTCTGACAACACCCAATTATAATTATCGATCAAGCCTAGTGAAACCAATCAGTTAACTAAACTTCAAGCATGCCTTATGGTATTAAAATTTGGGTGAGCTACAATTGTCTGATGTTAAATTCTAGAGACTCCCCTGGCCCCCAGCTCCACTGTAAAGAATCTTGAAGTTGTTTTTGATCAGGATTTGTCCTTTAACGTCCACATAAAACAAATTTCGAGGACTGCATTCTTCCATATACGTAACATCGCCAAAATCAGATGCATCGTCTTTCAAGCGGATGCAGAAAAACTAGTCCACGCATTTGTTACTTCAAGGCTGGACTACTGTAACTCTTTTGTATCAGGCTGCTCTAATAAGTCTCTAGGACTCGGCTAATTTAGAATGCTGCTGTATGTGTTCTGACAGGAATCAAGATCAGAGATCACATCTCTCCCATTTGGCTTCTTTGCTTTGGCTACCTGTTGGCTACCACGAGTTTTCAGCTATCAGGCTCCTCGTCTGTGGACAAACTACCATTCTGGGTTCAGGAGGCAGACACGGTCAACACCTTTAAGAGCAGTAGTAGGGCCCATAGTTAGGGCTGGTTCAGGTCATCCCTTAGTGGGCATTCAGACAGGAACAGGCAAAACGGACGCCAGTCGCAGTGGCGTTTTTCAATTCATTTCATGTGGGGCTTGTGCGTTTTCCACACCCACCACAGCCCGCAACGCAGGGGTGTTGCCGTCAAAAACAAGAGGGCCTCAACAGGCATTGATCTGCATTCTGATACAGCAAGTTTTGAAACAGCTGTAAAAACCTGTTATGTATTTAGACTGTTTTTCTTCCATCGACCTTCATCAAATAACTTTAATCATTTCTGCAGCTAAGCCGTCAACCTGTCTCTTAGACCCCATCCCAACCAGGCTGCTCAAGGATGTTTTACCTCTAGTTAGTCCTTCTTTATTGGATACGATTAATCTGTCTTTATTATCAGGATATGTACCACAGTCCTTTAAGGTAGCTGTAATTAAACCTCTTCTTAAAAAGCCCACTCTAGACCCAGAGGTCTTAGCCAACTACAGACCGATATGAAACCTTCCCTTTCTGTCTAAGATACTTGAGAAAGCTGTAGCTAATCAGCTGTGTGACTTTCTCCATAACAATAGTCTATTTGAGGATTTTCAGTCAGGATTTAGAGTGCATCATAGCACAGAGACCACATTAGTCAAAGTTACAAATGACCTCCTAATGGCATCAGACAAAGGACTCATCTCTGTACTTGTCCTGTTAGATCTTAGTGCTGCATTTGACACCATTGAACATCAAATTCTTTTACAGAGACTGGAACATCAAATTGGCATCAAAGGAACCGCCCTAAGCTGGTTTAAGTCGTATTTCTTAGATCGATCTCAGTTTGTTCATGTCAATGATGAATCCTCCATGCAGACCAAAGTTTGTCACAGAGTTTCTCAAGGTTCTGTACTAGGACCACTTCTGTTCAGTTTATATATGCTTTCTCTAGTGAACATTATTAGGAATCACTCCATTCATTCTGACAACACCCAATTATAATTATCGATCAAGCCTAGTGAAACCAATCAGTTAACTAAACTTCAAGCATGCCTTATGGATATTAAAATTTGGGTGAGCTACAATTGTCTGATGTTAAATTCTAGAGACTCTCCCTGGCCCCCAGCTCCACTGTAAAGAATCTTGAAGTTGTTTTTGATCAGGATTTGTCCACATAAAACAAATTTCGAGGACTGCATTCTTCCATATACGTAACATCGCCAAAATCAGATGCATCGTCTTTCAAGCGGATGCAGAAAAACTAGTCCACGCATTTGTTACTTCAAGGCTGGACTACTGTAACTCTTTGTTATCAGGCTGCTCTAATAAGTCTCTTAGGACTTCGGCTAATTTAGAATGCTGCTGTATGTGTTCTGACAGGAATCAAGATCAGAGATCACATCTCTCCCATTTTGGCTTCTTTGCTTTGGCTACCTGTTGGCTACCCAGAGTTTTCAGCTATCAGGCTCCTCGTCTGTGGAACAAACTACCATTCTGGGTTCAGGAGGCAGACACGGTCAACACCTTTAAGAGCAGTAGTTAGGGCCCATAGTTAGGGCTGGTTCAGGTCATCCCTTAGTGGGCATTCAGACAGGAACAGGCAAAACGGACGCCAGTGGCGTTTTTCAATTCATTTCAGTGGGGCTTGTGCGTTTTCCACACCCACAGCCCGCAACGCAGGTGTTGCCGTCAAAAAACAGAGGCCGTCACGCTTTGGCCGCCAATCAGACACTCAGATTGGTCAAACCTCCACAGACAGCCTGAAATGTCTCTGAAGCAGAGATTATCCGGATGGACTAAACTCTGATAATCTGTGATCTGTGTGTGTGTGTGATCTCACTTTGTTTATTTCATGTACCCAGTTTCTAAATCTGAGTCTGACTCGCAATTCACGCTGCAAAATAATCACACAAAGAAGTTTAATTTTATTTGCGTCTGAGAGAGAGAGAGAGAGTGAGCTTTGGTAGAGAGACATAATAACAGAGAGCAAGCGACAGCCTCAATAAAGCTGTTATTGATCAGAGAAATAACCCCCCCCCCCACCTGTTGCCAGTTTGACTGTCCCTGTCTGAACGTGGCCTTAGTTATGCTGCTATAGGACTAGACTGCCGGGGGATTCCCCCTCCCTCCTCTCTCTCTCTCTCTCTCTCTCTCTCTCTCTCTCTCTCTCTCTTTCAGGGTTGTGCCTAGTCAGGCACGGAATTGGTTGAAGATGTAGTCACATCTCCCATCACTGAAAACTGTACTCAAACCTTCTCTCTCTCTCTCTCTCTCTCTCTCTCTCTCTCTCTCTCTCCCCATCACCATTACATCTAAAAAACATAAACATACATACATGTCTCATGAATGTATGTTAATGCAAGACTTCTTCTCAGAGTTTCTGTGCTCTCTCGTCCAGCAGGTTCTCATGGATTGTGTCTGCTGCTGTGATCCTGCATGACGTCCACTACACATATTATTACTGTCATTATTGCTACCATATCTCCATTACAGTTTATAGTTAGTTGATGATTTGCTGCTGCTGTGCATCTGTGTCTCTCTATCGCTCTCTATTTATCTATCTATCCCCCCTCTATCTGCCCCTCTCTATCATTAACTCATTGGTGGATGACTGTCCACCAATGGGTCTGCTCGAGGTTTCTTCCTGTTAAAAGGAAGTTTTTCCTCACCACCACCATCACCAAGCGCTCGCTCATGGTGAAACTGTTGGTCTCTGTAAATAGTATTATGAAGAGTACGGTCTAGACCTGCTCTGTATGAAAAGTGTCATGAGAAAACTGAAGTTATGACATGGTGCTAAATAAAACTGAATTGAATTGAATATATATTTTTCTCTGTTTACACTTTTTTTGTTAACCACATGATTTTATTTGTTATTTCATAGTTTTGATGTCTTCAGAGTCCAAGCTGTGACTGTATATTATTTATAAAAAGTTTGAACCTTCTGTGTGGAGTATGGAGTTGGACTGTGTGTGGAGCTTCCATGTATACTTCGGCTTCCTCCCACAGTCCAAAGACATGCACCTAACAGGTTAACTGGTGTCTCTAAATTGTCCGTAGGTGTGAATGTGAGGGTGAATGGTTGTGATGAGCTGGCGACTGGTCCAGGGTGTACCCTGCCTCTCGCCCAAAGTCAGCTGGGATAGGCTCCAGGCCCTTAAGGACAAGCAGTTACAGAAAATGGATGAACACATGAACATATACACATTTATAGGATAATATTTCCTCTAACTGGCACTAATTAATAAATATTACATTTGTGGGGGTTTCTTTTGACTCACAATTTTTCTTAACATTCTTACAGTGTATCTCCTCTGTAAGTCGCTTTGGATAAAAGCGTCTGCTAAATGCAATGTAATGTAATGTAATGTATCACATAAAAAGATCACAGTTTCACAGCTCACACTTCCCAAAATGGACTGGTAGGAATAAACCTATTACTTTATTATTCTGTCCCCGACAAAGTGTATTATGTTGTATTTATATAAATATACAAACTGCCAACACTTAGTTATGTATGTGTCATGTGTATACAGACAGGCAGGATGATATGTTTATTATTTCTTTCACTGTTACTGTTTGAAAATTTGCAGTTCTTCCATCTTCTACTCATTCTCCTTTTCCTCACATCCCTTATGGTGATCATTAAAGTTTAATTTAATGCAACATTTTCCTTTCAGAAACCTGCAGTATTTAGGGTTCAGTTCACTGGTCAAGCCACAAATTCAACCATGGCACTTCAAATTACACCCGGCGGAATAATGTTAAAGTTAAAAACAGGAACCAATGTGGTTGAACTTGGGCTAATAGACACAGACAATACAGGCAAATACACACACACACACACACACACACACACACACACACACAAATGCATCCCCACTCAAACAAACACACAGATGCACACATAGACATACAGAGGGAATCCCCAGCTGAATCATGCAGCTGCAATCCTCGGTGTAATCCCTGGATAAAACGTCTCAGATGGATCAGGTAGCTTCCATTAAGATGTGGTGACACCTGGACGGAGTCACAAGAACACTGATTAACACACTAATCCTCATGAGGACACCAGCAACACTGAGGCCTCCTTCTGATCAACTCAGAGGTGTCAGTAACATTAGCACACTCTTAAGATGAATCATGTATCTTGTTAACATTTGAATGTGTCCTTTCAGTCAGTGGGACTGATCTGTGATGCAGTGATGGCAAGGGGATGACTCAGACAAAGGGGTTGTGCCAGGACAATGTCAACATATGAGACCTAAATCAGCAGAGGCTCCCAGACTTCCCAAACCGCCAGCAACAACAAGCAACACACCCAGAATTGAGACGAGATGGAATGTCATTCATATGGTCCTGATTTCATCCCTCTCTCCACTCTCTCCCTTCTTCTCAGATTTTTTCTGTCCGATGTCGAGGACATGGATTGGCTGCTTGGCTGAATAACTTACTGACCCAAAGATCTGCTAAATGACTAATCTTCAGTTGCTGGTTGTTCTTGTCATTGGGTCAGTGCTGGTTGACCTTTTGACATGTCACTCTTAGTTATGAGTATTCTTCATATTGTTGTGACACTTGCTGAAGGTATTCGGATAATACCTTTTCACACAATTCCCTGCTGTCTTAATGAACCGTCTGACATGCTTTAGTCAAAATACCCCTCAGTACTCAGTTTACCATGTCTACACAACCATGTTCAGAATTACCAGATTTACTTTAAATGTAAGTGAGCCGCTGCTCACTCCACACCATGTTAACATGACAACGTAAGGAAAACGTAGCAGTGCAACCGTATATATTTGAACCACAGTCAGCACTAGTGTTACAGACTCGGATCACTTACTCTGAGACAGTAAATTGATCTTTTTTTAAGTCATTTTGATCATTTTGACTAGTGTGGCGCTGTAGCCCTCTTGTGGGCGATGTAAAAAAAAAGAGCACGGCAGACTGAAGGCAACATGGTTTGCCTCAGTTGACAAAGTATTATACACAAATGCCACAAGCAATTCAAACCATGTGAAAACCAAGGAAAGTAAGGACACACCACAATGAAGTGACTTGTGTCCTGTATCCTCTCTGCCATTGTTGTTTAACACTATGTACTGCTTGTCATACAGCCTGAGCTGCCTGTCACATGACTAATGAACATTTCAGTTTCCTGTCCTGACTGAGCTGATGCAGCTGCCATGTACTGCATGAAAATGAACGAATCACTCACTGAGACTACTCATTTCTCCTGAGTCATATAAAACAGCGGTCCCCAACCTTTTTTGCGCCACAGACCAGTTTAATGTAAGACAATATTTTCACGGACCGGCCTTCAAGGTGTGGGGGGTAAATACGACAAAATAAAATGATACAACCATCATAAAAACAAATATAAAGTGCATGAAAATACAACTCACCATTACGCTGAATTAGTGGACAATGACACCTGAAGTGTGTTCTTTATGTCTGGTCTATTCTGTAACTTTGTTTTGGTCGCTGAAGAAGCTTTCCAAAAATGTTAGTTTTTTACTCATTTTTGCTAGCTTTGAGGGCTTAACTGGGGTAACGTATTACGTGACTGAGACGAGCGTCTTGACTGGCACCGGTCCACGGCCCGGTGGTTGGGGACTGCTGATATAAAAGATTTGATCAAACTGAACTATACATTCATGACCAGCACACCACTAGTCAGCAAAAGAGTCAGAGAACCGTTTATACAACAGGATATTTCTGAATGGTTAGTTATTATTGTAATACTATAATTGTATGTTTGAACGTTGGCTAACATCGAGCCGGTAAGGACTTGAGCATATATCTATATATGTACTGGCTATTGAAAGCAAGGTTCATAAATGTAAGTAATGTCTCTCTTTCACAAACATAGTCACAAGTAAATAAATGAATATTATTAATTCTCAAGAGCTTATGCCTTAACTTTTAGGCTCACTGGGAGTGTCGGGCATGTGTTAAAAAAGCTAAATGTAATGACTACAAGGGAAGCTACAGCCCCCCCACCCAGCCTGTTTTTAACCTTTTTATCTATGCTACATACACATCAACACAATATTCAGTCAGTGACAGTTGCATGTAGCCGAGCATCATAGAGACAAAAAAAAAGCACACTGCAAGAGAAAGAGAGAAAAAAGAGAGGTGGAGCTGAGAGGAGTCTTGGAGATATGGAGAAAAGCCCTGACGCAAAATGACAGATATGTTCCCAAGCAGGTGACAGGGATAAAAAAACGTACAGTTGCAGTTGAGGGCAGCCCCCAGCATGACTTCCTTTTCTCAGTTGATTCAGCATACCACTGCTAAGCCTGCACAATGTTTTGACACATTATGACACCAACAGCAGATCGAGATCGTTTTATTTGTTCATCTTTACAGGGATAGAGCACAACTGAAGTAACTGTACCCGAGTTAGCTTACAGCTAATTACCATTTGTTGCCCCTGGGCAGGTAGACAAAAAACAACCACAACCCAATACATAAAAAATCCATCAATGTGGGATAATAAATAGAATCATCTGATAAATACCATGCAGTCACTGGTGGTGACACATTTGTGCTGACTTTAGCTAAAGTTTGAGGCCGGTTTCAAACAAAGCAAAGTTTCCTGAGTCTCTAATGTTTGTGGGTTGAAATTCCACTTCCTCACTACTTTGACCAAGAAAGCGGAGTGACCAAAGCCCATCCTCCTAAACTGTGGTGCTCACTCAGTAGATGCTCTTGTAGTCCTACCAGAACTGTCATATAAAGGAATTAAGGAGTTAGTGCTGGGATAGGCTGATGAGGATAAGTGGTTACAAATAATGGATGGATGGATATTTTGTCCAAATATTTCAGTGATTATAATCTCTTGGTTTGTGATATATTACTTTCAGGAGATTCACTGAGTTGATTATTCATTATTAGTTTATTAACAGAATATCATCTGCCCCCAGTTTGATGATTGATTTTATTTCCATTTTCATGTTTCTTCTGCTTTTGGCAATGACTGTGTACACTTTCACGATGAAACAAGACTGAGCCAGAGATTTACACTCAAGAATGTTTGTTTGGAATTACTTGACTGTCTGAAGTAACTGTTGAAGCCTTACTGGTTGGCTTATGTCAGTTGTTTGATTGGCTGCTTGATAATGAGCTCATTGGCTTGCTGACTGACTTGACAGTTCATTGGCTGATCTTTAGGTTGGTTGTTTTTGTGACTTGTTGGCTTTTATTAGCCACGGGTTGTGGTGAAACGACCTTGGCTGTCCTCCAGCTGGCAGTTTGTGCAAATTCTAAATATTGTAATCTTTCCTTGCGTTGTATAACAAATTATGGAGACAATAAAATTGTTGGTCACGGTGTAGACTTTAGTAGTTGCATATTTCATGCTCTCTTTAGGCTTGTATTTAAAAGAATGAAGAGATGCTCTGGGCCAAACAGTGAAGACGTGGGTAATCTTTTATTGGAGCAAAACAAGTTACTTAGTTGGAAGACGGTGTATTAAATTGTGACCACAGGCCACAGGCAATTCACCAAGATGCATTACTTTCCATAACTCAAATGACAAAACTTCCCCTTTACACTCAAATGGAAATATCATGCTTGGCAATCTTTCTGACTCTTTGTCAAACTAGGCCGATGTCAGCTGCAATGTATTGCATCAGATTTGATCTTTATCTTCATCTCAGCACTAGAATGCACATATTCTGATTAGAGCAGCAGTTTTCTCTCAGGCTGGCCTTGATACGACCACACAGCACATCCTAACCACCAAGACAAAGCATTACCAGGAAGCCTTCTGCCACATTCTCTGTCTTTCAAATCCACATGGCTTTATACCTATAATCTCATTTCATTGAAACTACTCCCACTGGTTTTCCCCGTGTAGCATTGCGAACTCAGCCTGTCAACGACTGTTTGGGCACTTCAGGAGATGAATGAGAAGGGACAGGCGGCCAAAGATCTGCCTGGGCCATGGTAACCCCTCCTTACAAATATGATGGTGTTATGTTGGACACAGCTTGACAGAACATTTGTGTTGAGTCATGTTACTGTAGGTTGAATGCAACTAGAAAGGCTTGACACTTGCTTGTATGTGGGTTGGCACCTTTGGCAGAGAATTTCATTTTCTTAAAAACACAGCGAATATAACAGGTTAATCAGGTTTATAAAGAGAAAGCTGCAGTTGAAAATGAACTTGGAACAAGATCAAGAATGATGAGCCATCAGGAAACACTAGAAGACAAAGATTGCAGTAGTTTCACACAAAGTCTAGCTAAAGGTTCATTGCATTCACTAAAGCAGTGCTTGTCTTGGCACAGTATGCAGTTCTAAGGTATGTTATTATTAATAATTATTTTGTCCATATGTGTACTCTTTGTGTAGTTCCTCCTTCATACAGTACTTGGAATAAAGGAGTTGGTGAGTGGAGGGGGTTGCAACCCCCAACTACAATGCTATAACACACTGCGTTCTGCTCGAGGTTTCTGCCTCTTAAAGGAAGTTTTTCCTTGCCACTGGCGCCAAGTGCTTGAACATGGTGTGAATTGTTGAGTCTCTGTAGATAATAAAGTCTAGACCTGCTCTGTACGGACAGTGTCATGAACTTCTAAAATGATTTGGCGCTATATAAATAAAACAGAATTTAATTGAATAAATGCCATTAAATGCTACACACCGGCCCTTTAAGCTTAAAGCAGGGAGGGAGGCGAGCTGGAGTGCTGAGACAGACAGGAAACTCACACCGTGCTCAACATAACTTCAAATTGTTTTCCAGGAAAAACGCTCAGGGATTTTGTAAACCATTAGATTGTATACAGATGATATTAATTTACTTCTGTGGTGGGTTAAGTTGACCTCTGTTTCTTTTTTTCTGGTGTGTCTTCTCTTCATATCAAGTTCATACCAAGTATGACATCACATGCCTTCATATTTAGGCTGCTGGTTTTTAGGGTGTCATTATTAAGGATCTGGGCTGAAGAAGAGATTTGGCCTGATTGCCACCAAAGAGCCAAAGAATCATAAACTGATAATTAGTACAGTTGGAAGTCTATGTGTATATGTGACTGTCAGATGTACACTGTTGAACTGTAGCTGTAAAATCACCGTGGGAAACTCTCAGTTCAGATGGATCCTACCTCTTTAGCTGCACACAGCCCATGTGTGTTGCTTCTCAGTCCTTTTGTCTCCTCACATACATGGAAAAACAATGCAATGCTGTGCAGTTTCCTGCACAAACTCTAAAAGCAGCAAGATCCTTTCAAAGGTCAACTTCTGGGCTGCTTGTAAATACAACATTGTGGGTTTGTGGCCTCTTTTAAAATGCCATAAAAATAATGTTTAAAACAAATGCTAGGAAATCTGGGGACATGCTCAACCAGGGAGATTGTTTTGCATAAAATATAAGAAAGCACTAGTTTTTAGATTGTCATACATTGAGTGAAATTTTCTCTTTGAATAACCTGATGCACAGGTTTATTATTCTTTTAAGACATATCAGTAACGAACACGTCAATACTTTTTTCCTCTCCTCCCCATATAATTCTCCACTACAAGTGGTTTGTTACTAAAGACAGCAGAGCGGTCATTTAATATCTTTAGTAAATGGAACTGAAAAGACAGATCAGAAAGAGTCTACAGGAACATACGAGGAAATACTTGTTGTGTTTTATGTGTTAGTTCTTCGAAAGATGAAGTTACTCTGCCAAATAGCAGCTCACACAGTCAGTCAGTGCAGAGAGGAAGTTATATACAGCTGACATACTTTGCATTGCACTGTAGCCAACTAAACTGTTAGCTGGCTACAACAATTATTCAACAAGCAGTCCTACAACAGTGAGCAACACCTATAAAACTAATGTGGCTGATTGATATAAAAGTCAACAGAGAAAAAAAATTAGTTCAATACTAAAGCAAACACAATTTATCTAGATAATATCATTTTAAAAAGATACAATTCAGTCATTGTCTTCATTTTTCCACAGGTAAATTCATTGTATTATGAGCATTGTGTGTTTTTTCATAGGCTTAGTAATAACTGTTCTGTGTACTTGACCCTGTTGGTAGAGCATCCCTAGGCATTTTCTGTTGTTTTCTATCAGATGAAAGTGAAAAGGAGGCACCAGTGGAAAGCCAGTTGTTTTCCCACTCCGGTGTGGGCAAGACTTAATTACACTCTGTCTCTATGGTCAATTGAGCAACGGTAGAGTTTGTAAGAATTTAGCTTTTCATTCGAAGGAGGATATGTTTTTATTTCCAAAGTTTGAAAGTTGAACCTCAAGTGAGGAATCACTCTGGGAATGTAAGGAGGCTGAGGAGGTAGAGCGGGTCGTCCTCTAATCACATGATCAGCGGTTCGATCCCCGGCTCCTACAGTCTGCATGTCGAAGTGTCTTTGAACCCCAAATTACCCCCAAAGTGTGTAAAAGCATATGAGCTGTTGGCACCTTGCATGGCAGCCAGTGCCATCAGTGTGTGAATGAGATATGTAGTGTAAAAGGGCTTTGAGTGGTCTGTACTAGAAAGCTAAGCCGTTTATCTTAATGGAATGCTTTTCCTGTAGAGTAATTGTCAGAAACTACAGCTTCTGTGGCGATTTGGGCATTATACCAATGTTTGTTTGGGGCAACCTTATCAGCCCAGATGACCCTGCTCACTTCCTGTGACATGAGAAAGATCCTGTCGCAGAGCGGCTGTCATCCATTTGCAGGAGCCCGCCTTCCAACCCACACTTGTCCCTGAGCTGCAGATTATTCCAACATGTCATAAACAACGGAATAAAGCTCTGCCCTCGATGAAAAAAGTATTGTATATCCATTGCCTTCTCAAATTTGACAGAATGGAGACTGTCATTTTCATTACTGTATGTTTTCTTTTGCCTTGAATCATAGTTATCTGATTACATTCACTGTCACGCATTGCATTTTCTATTTTTATAAGCAAGTCTGTAGTTGATTGCAGGTGATTAGGTGCAGCAGTTGAGAATTGTCTAGAATCATAAAGCAGACTTCACAGCAGCATGATGTGATTTTCTCTACAATACCTCCTTCATAATTCCTTATGCAGTCCTTTATGATTCTGTTTCTCTCCATTTCTTTCTTTCATTCTCTCTCCAAACTTTGTTTCTCTTCTGCATTTCATCACTGGTTCTCACACCCTGCGATGACCCATGATGATTTAAGTGTGATTAAGCTATAGACACAGTGATAGGTAACTCTCCACTGAAAAGCAGACATGACACTTAAAACATGACACAAAAGAGCAAGATGTAGAAGGATACACACACACACACACACACACCTACTCATACAACAAAACACACACAGAGAGCTAGTAAAAACTTCCACCCACAGGGTTATTGACATGAGACTGTGCACCTCTGCCAAACATCCTTTTACCAGAATCCAGTCGACCTTGGGATGGGATCAAACTCAAATACTGTGCTTACTGCTGGATTAACCAGCAGTAAGACCACATTTATGAGTTGGTGGGGATGTGTGTATGTTGCCGGAGATGTATCACCTGAGAAGGAAGACCCTATTTATTCTTAGTTAATCCTTCCACTGATTGGAAACAAACATGTCATGTAGAGCCATTTCCCTGCAGCGAACCGTCTGTTTGTCTGCTGTAAACCACAGCAGTGGTAGCAGATTAGAGAGAGGAATCCAGGAATCAACAACCGTCTGTCTGTGTGGTGTGGTGCGCTGGGGTTAACGTCAGTCTGGGAGTGGATCACACACACACACACACACACACACACACACACACACACACATGCATATACACACTCATATAGACTTTGATATACACAGGATTACATGAATGCATGGGCAAACAAACACCATACACACAAACAGCTGTTTAGAATTACATGTCGAGGGTGATGAACTCACTGACAGCATTGCGACTCATGCAACATTCAAAGACAGATGAGGACGTGGGAAAACACATAATATTCATAGATTTCTTGTAATCTCTCTTTGATGTGTAAAAGTAGAGTGTCGACTGCTGGCACTCTGCTAAGACCATAATCTGACAAAGGTATCTGCTTCCCAAAAACCACCCTGGGGGTATTCTTCAAGTTGCAAAATCAACAGAATCAGAGCAGCTTACAGGAAAAAATGAACTTGCAGCAGAGAACATGGTTTGAGGTATCAATCAATCTCAATCAACGTTCCATCCACCAGACGAGCTTTCCAACATCCCTCAATGTAAAAATTTGCTAACGCTCAACAATCACTGATCTCTGGCCTTCATACTGGATGGACTAACATCACTCATATTTTATTGGATAGAATGATGGAAAAACCTGAGCGCTGCTTCAGGAAGACAAAATTCATCGCCATGGCCAAGCTGGAAACTGGCTGATCGTCACAGTGAACGGACACTGAAGGACAGTGTTCAGATTGAAGCAAGTCACATTTACAACCTTTACTAAGAATAGAACCAGCACAAACAAGCTGTTCTTCATGTTTGAACGTTTCATTTAGGAGGAAAGGGCAGTAAAGTATGAGCTGGAGAAACATGTTCAATCTAAACACTGTTGCCTATTGGGATATAAACTCAAGATTGTGGTACTGTTTCTATTTCAATTCAGAGGAACAAAACACACACTGTATAGTAGATACTGTATAATTGTGATATGGTCCATTTGTGGTTTCTAAGCATCAATTACAGTTACTCAGGATACAAAAGAGTCATTAATAGAAAAATCTTTAAATTCATCTTGTTGTTTGTCTTTTGGAATGGTGGGCCTGCACTGATCCTTTAAGAAATGCTCAACTTTCCGATGAAAAGGAAAGACTTAAGAATGTAGATTTCTAATCTAAGTAATATGAAAAGAAAGGTTTTTATGTTGTAGACTTCTAAAGAATATTTGACTCTAGTACCATCTCTACCTTGTCTGAACAACCTTCATGAGCTTCAGAAAACACAGACAGACAAAGTTAAAAATAGATATTTGATAATAAGAACTATGTTCAAATATGTGTTTTGTTTTTGTTGAGGAGACAGGCTAAAATGTTAGTGGTGGGCTGTCGGACATTCAAAAACTGTATAATATTTTTCAAAAATTAGAAACATTAGTATAGCGATGTGCAGGTCCAGTTTTGTAAGGCTGGCACCAACCTGACCAAGATAATGCACACTGCATGACGAACTAGAAGCTGTCCAGAGCTCTGTCTTTTCTTTTCTGCCCCCCACAGGGTATTCTTCATTGATTTACATCAGCAAAATTAGTAACTCTTCTTTTAAGACATCTCTCTCTTGCACTTATTTTATAGAACTCAACTGTTCAAATTATATTAAAGCCTAATTAGTGGCTGGGAGGCGGAAGAGGCAGGACTACCAACGTGGTAGCAACCAGCAGCACATATTCAGAGCTTCAAAATGGCTCTTCGGAAACGTGTCACAGATATGCCATCCATTCTTTATATTGTCATTGTGCAAGTCCCACACTATTTATATTTTAAATAGCTGAAAAGCAACTGAAAGTAGGGAGCAGGTAGGGGTGACAAATGTGGTGGTTTCTTAGAAGAGACCTTTAAAAAGTGGTGTTGAAACTGAAAACAAAGACTCATCCTCAGAACTACAACGCAAGTTGTAAGTAGTAAAATCTTTATGGGGAACATGATTCTCAAAAGTGTTTCACACAGCTCCTTTTCAAATATAACTTGTTCAGAGATATTCAAATGATTACACGGTGTAGAGAGAAGGACAACAGCATTAGTGTGACCATGTCCAGACACTCACCAGGCCTTGATAATGTGGGATTCATTTACTCATTTCATACAAACAAATGAAATTTCAAGTTGACAGCATACAATAAATTAACGCTGAAGTGGTCTTTTGTGTTTTTTAATACCCAGAAACACCCGATTTGAATCCCACCCTCCAGCACTTGGCCTTGGTTTGATTCCGATCCAGTAAGTGTTTGTTCCATCGCCAGTCAGAAGTAGGCAGTAGCTTTACTGTAAACACAATTATGCTAACTGTGGCAAGATTCAGTGACCACATAAAGGGAGATCGACTCTCACGCAAAACACTCGCTCAGGCACTCTCACAAACTATACTTACTCACTCACTTACACACTCATAAACCAAAACATGGCATGTATCCGCACCTGCAATCTCACGATACGGACCCACCGGCTGCTCACATGGACACACACCTACACATAATAAACAACTTCCTCTGCGGTCCATATGATTAGAAAACACTTTGACAGAGAACAACAAGGGTGCCAGCCCCCTCACTTCACACACACACACACTGAAACCACAACAGACACTCCACAGGAGGCCGCACTGATGGTGTCCAGCACTATCTGCAGGAGCACTAATACGTACACGCAAACACACTCAGAGCTGAAGAATTAAAAAAACATTTTGATAGCTAACTGCTGCACGCATTGATGATTCACACATGTGTTCAATTGCTGTCTCTCCTACACACACACACACACACACACACACACACACACACACACACACACACACAATGCCCAGTGTCTCACCTCAGACAAGCATCTGTTTGGTCAATAGTGTCATTTACAGAATAACACATCATTCTTTCCACTGTGGGAGTGGGCTGGGCACTCTTTGGTTTCAGAGTCACTGTATTCCCTTCAGCCAACACACACACATGCACAAACACAGAACCATATTCAACCTTACACACACCCTTGCACCACACAACTGTTATTCCTCTTAACTGTGAATTTAAGGGAATCCTCAGCCGGCGTGTTCCAGCGACATTAACACTCCTACCTCCCTTCACTGACCGCAGGCAAGCAAACTGACAGATTTATCTTGATCTCAATGAGTTTAAACAAGGTGCAGATTAATACTGCCAGGAGGGGAAAAGTTCACATGCCCTGGCTGTGGTGTGTGTCACTGCCATTGCTAAGCCTCCTTGTCTCAGCCCCTTGACGCTGACCAGACATCGATCCAGATTGGCTGGATGTTTATTGAACATCGTTTGCGGGCTTGACATTTCCCACAGAGCATGGTGCATTAGTTTTATTATTCACCACAAAGTCAAGTGAAAGGCTGCGTTCAATCAAACAAACTGCCATGAGGACACTCTGTTACTCAAGCAACACTTCAGTTGGTATGCAGATGCAGACGTCACTGATCTCCAAGGTGACTTCACTTTACATGGAAGCAAAAAACGCTGCATGCATGGCAGATTCCAATGGCCTTGATTCTCCTAGATTTTAGTTTGGTGGAGTGTAAAGCTGGCTGTCTCTGTGCTGTAAGGCATGAGGAGACGAGGTGCTGTTCAGGACTGCAAACTTCTTGACATTTACTGTATCTGCGGCTCACAGGATGGTGATAAAAATCTGTGTCAGAGATAACTGAAAGACATTGTTTGAAAGTGAAACCCAGCATCTGCAGCTTTCGTTTAGAAAGGTCATGAGGCTGAAAACACCCACAGATAACCAATTAGTGTCCTAGCATTTCCTCTCCTGCTTTCTGTGTCAGATGTGGCCCCAAGATGTGGCTTCGACATTAAATGAAAAAAACAGTTTCAGGGATGTAAAGTTACTGTGAGTTCTAGTGAACTGAAAATGTCATGGAAGAGATCATGTGGCAAGACCTAACTGTCACTGGCTAAGCTGCTGCATATCTTGGTCATAAGTATAAGATATGATGTGCAATACAATAGGGGATATTTGGCTTCACATAGACAAAGTGATGTCATTTTGAGATAAAGAGAGAAAAAGAGATTATTTGTAGACAACAATAGTAAAATAGCAGATGTGGTTTTGCTGTCCACCAGTATGTGAAAGCAATAATCACACAGGGGAGAATTCATTTGAAAAGAGGCTAAGAGGCTAATCTTGAACTGTTGCCTCAGCAGTCCAGAATGTAATACAGCCACAAAACATTTTAAATCTGCAGACTGAATCTCTCACGTGGCTGTCACCACCACTGTGTGGATGTTACACGTTTCCATCTGTTGTCTTGAACTTGAAAGTTACACTTGTAAACACAGGATATCATTAACTGAAGAAGATGTGGAGAGGTGAACATTTTCTGTCAATCACGACATGATTGGATGTCACATTTACACCAGCCAAGGGTTGATTTTCCATTAAGATAAGACTGATAATTAGGAGAAAGTGTGTGAGACACTTTTCAAAGAAAAATGTTAAAATCTGTCTTGGGACAAATTCCTAGTCCAAGCACCATGTTTCATTTCTGTGCTCTCACAAACTGGCTGCACTCAGCAAGCAACTGGATAATGACCCCAAAAACCCCAATTGCAAATCAACTTGCTGAGTCAAAATCTATTTCTCAACTGAGGCACTGACGAGCCTTGCGCAAGTGGTTGTCACAGCTCTACATGTCAACAGGCTGCCGACTGGTACCCACATATCTGGCTTTTCAAGACAAGCAAAGTCCTTTTGATTTGATTTGTCTTCCCAATAATTGCAACAATTACACAGCATTAGTTAAGCCTGTCCACCCATTTCTGGTTTTTCATGAAAGGTCAGAAGAAGTTGGGGAAGGACAACAGCATTTACTGTAGGAAATGATGGTGGAGTCAAGCTAGGTGTTAACGTCTCCAACCTCAGACAGATTTGGTGGATCTTGGATAGACACATTTCTGGTAAGACTCCCTTACAGAGGAGCAAAAGGCCAGGAAAGACTCGCTCATATAGTCGTCATTTGTCTGTGTGTGTCTGAATGTGTGTGTCTGTAGATGTGTGTGTATCTATGTATGTGTGTGTTTTAGAGGGTTTGGCAGTGTGGTTGTGGTATAGATCTCACTTCTGAGAACAACACTGGGTCTTAATCTCCTCTGAGGGTTTTACATATTGTGGTCTATATATACTACATTTATATATTTATGGTGACACAGATACAGATACACAAAAGCACAAACACATACAGTACAAAATAAATAAGATAGAGACAGAAAATAAAAGCATTCACAACATTCCTCAGTTCCTTTTTCCAAGGTGTGGCCTGTGCAACACCTCAACATCTCTGATTCATCAACATGACATGTAAAAACATAAAAATTAATGTCCTTCAAACAGTGTTGTAGACAAAGTGTGTTTTGTGGACAGAGCAATGAAGTAATGAAAAATACGTTAGATTACATTTTATTTTAATGAATAATATTTAAATTAACTTTTTTCATTTTATAAATGTATGTAAATATGACTGAATGGAAATGCATGTATGTGTATGAATGTACATTTATATAACTTACATTCTAATCTAGCAATCTATAACTTACCGTATTAATGGTGGAAACCAGCTTTCTCTACAAGACTATAAAAATATTTTAAAAAGACTATTCACAAATATTATATAATAATAATAATTATTGTTATTCTTAGGACTTGCGTACATGAGGGTTTTTTAAAATTTCTATTTTTGTAAGAGGTCCTTGACTGAGAAAAAATGGGAACCTCTGAGTTAGTTAAGTGAATTGTGAGACATGTGTGTGAAATTAAAGGTAATTTATTTGTGTAAAATAAGTTATCCTTCCACTGCAAATACTTGTTATACATCTGTGGAGGAAGCAAAATGTGTCATTGTGTAGCATAACACAAAAAATGACATAAACTTGCTTCATGAACAACTACCAATGAAGAAGAAACATCCTGTGTGTAAACAAATGAAGTAAACACATTAGCAAATATAGCAGATATTACTTATCTTTTTGTTGCACATACCATGTTATTCTCATTCAGTTCTCCTGTAGAAATTGTGAAAGTGCTCTGTCTGCAGTGTTTGGTTAACAGAGGTAGAACATGACTGTGGTAGTCAAAGTTTCTAAGGACATTCTCTGAAGAACAGATTACATAATATATAATGTTGTTTTAGAATACCCCCCCCCCCACCACACACACCAACACAACACAACACACACACAAACATTGTCAGAACATTTCAGTAAAATTCTCATAACCTGATGGGATACACTAGTGATGCTTTTGAAAACCAAAAACTGCTCCCAGGAGGAGGTTTGTTTAAAGAGTATGGAAAATGTTCCATCACACATCCAACACAACTCAGTGTCTCCCTTTTTCCCCGCACGCACACACACACACACACCACACACACACAACACACACACACACACAGCACACACAGCACACACAGCACACACACACACACACACACACACACACACACACACACACACAGACAACAGTCTGATGTCCTAAATATCTGATTTAGAAAGACAATAACCACAGCGTAAACACAACAAAGAGACAGTTGGGAGACACTGAACACAATCTCAAAGCTCATCAACATTCTTGACAGATGGTATTTGCATAATGTATCCAATCTAGTATGGTAAGATGTGACCACAAGAAAATATACATCACAATTAGGCTGTAAAATTCATGATTTATTGTATGAGATGGGTCCAGTGAAATAAAGCTCTTTGTACAGAGCAGTTGGACAGACAGAGTCTTAGGAGACCTGTTTTGGTAGGAAGACCATAATTGCTTTGAATTGGCCCTTGCGCAAATGTAGCCTGCTACAGTATGCTGAGAAAGCATTATAGTGTGCAAATGTGTGTGTATTTGTGCATTTGGGTGTTTCGGTACATGCATGCGTGACTGCACACGAGTGTGCGTGCGTGTGTGTGTGTGTGTGTGTTTTGTTCTGTAATCTCCTGCCTTGATGAAGTGGGTCCACTGAGCCAAAGTATTGCTGAGAGTTCAGAATCATCAGTGAGGATCCTAGTGAGACAGAGAGTGACCACAGGTTTGGTCAGGACATGGTCAAGCTTGGGTCAGGGCAGGGTCCGAAGGGAACGGCTATATTAAGTCACTGAGTTTGTTTCAGGGAATGTTTTTAGTGAAAGGAGCTGACCTGTGTTTTTGGGTTCATTGTACTGTAAGTTGTTTGTGTTATTCTTTCTGTTGCTCCTGAATCAAGTCTTTTCTGGCCTGCTATCATCTCGCAAATCATTTTGATTTCAACGTGAGCAATTTGGATGTTTGGAAATGTTATCAGGCTTCTGTACAAGAGAATTTGTACCGTTCTAAATCTTTCTGAATCATTTCTGTTTTACCACAGAAACTGGGCAACTTGTGTTCCCACAGAGGTTTTTTGTATTCCATTAATCCTTCATAATGTGTAGCTTTATATGGAATGTCTCTGCTGTGCCACACCACTGTTACACAGGGAGAAATTTGTTTCATTTCAACACAGGAGATGACAGGGAGGTTATTTGTCATTTGCCTGTTTTAATTGAACTTGTTACTTACATTTTCTAGTGATTTTTGAGTTGGATTACATAATGTGGACTAACAAATGGTGAGTTCTGTTATCTCTATAAATATACAATGTGTCAGTGCAACAACCAGCTGTATGCTTCATGTGCACATTTGTAGCCCCGTGGGATTTTCCCGAAGTTCTTTCCCAGACTCAGGGACAGCTCGTGTACATTACATGCTGCAACACAGTAGGTAATATGCCCATCCATTCATGAGGAGGACCTCCAGTGTTGTCCTAACCTCCCATTACACACCATCAATCTGTCACCGTCACAGCCTTGTTACTGTAAGGTCTGTTCCACTTGAAACAAGCCTCTAATTATACTCCCAGTCAACTCCCACTGGACCACATACTGTACGCTGCGCTAACCAGCCACACTGCACTGTAGGTCTGCATCCACAGACAGTTTGCAAACGTTGTCATCCTGCTTTCCGTCCGTCTCTCTCTCTGTCTGTGTGTGCCTCTCTCTCAATTCCCAAACCTCCACTCAGAATAACATATAGAAGTTGCCACAACACAGATTAACACCCTACTCCAGCAAGCTGATGACATAGCTGTGGAAATCGATGCACGAAAAGACGACTACGACCACCGCTTGGGTCTGGGGTCTGGGGCATAGGATATGAAGCTGAAACCTGGTTAAACATAAACAACTCTCTCTCTCTCTCTCTCTCTCTCTCTTTGTCTCTCTGGGTCTAAAGACGAGTGGGAGTCGACACAGTGGCCCTGAAATGATTAGTGGTTTCAGTAATTTTCGTCCCACTGCATGTGTGTTAGTGTGTGTTTGTTTGTGCCTGAGTATAAGCAATAAAATAGAAACGGGGCACCGGGCAAACCATTCTGTGGGTGGAGGAAACTTAGAACCAATCCGATGATGACATTGCCCTTGGTCACACTGTTGACAGTTGCTAAGCTGGAAAGCTGTTATTTTGGCTTTTTGCATGAGGGGTAAATTACCAGAACACGTGTTACTCCAATATCAGACGAACATTTTGATGTGTGTGTGTGTGTGTGTGTGTATGTGTGTGTATTTGAAGCTTTGTTGTAGCATGTCTGTGTGCGTGTATATCTGTGTAGATGTCATCTCTGTGTTTGCTCTGAACCCAGCAGCCTTTTACCTCAGCCTCACCCCACTGTCTGCATCTTTTAAGCAGCTGAACTTGTAACCTGCCATTACACTGAAGATTAGACCGGAGTCTGCCATTATAAACATGGTGAGTCATGTTCATTAGAACTGAATGGATGTAGAGATCAGACTGAGGTCAGAGCAATGACGATTAGAAAACACCAGTTGACAGACTGACTCCTCTGTGACAGACTATGTTATTCTTGATCCACGCACAGCCGACAACTACTCTACTGTTTGTAGACACATTGGTAACATTGGTAACCGTTATTTCTATGGCTCTGATTACATTGCAATTAGAGCAATTGTTTTATTTCTTTTGGTCACATTTCTTATGGATTTGCAAGCATAGGTCAAATGCAGTCATGATGTAAAACCGTGTCAACAGACAAGTGTATATTATCTTACTGCTCTGCATTTTCTAGGATGTCACTGAGTTATAAATTAGCCCATATATCATCATTACAGGGTAATATCTGTGCTCTGACCCCGGCTTTGTCTGTGTAATAGATGCTGGATGAAACAAGGCCTGTGTAACGCTAGATGCACAATGTGGACCACACAGGAAACTAGTGAGGATGAGGAGCCAAAAACTCTGCATACCTTTGCGTCAGGATGCCACATATCTCTTCCCAGCTTCAAACATTACCTTCTTGTCTTTTGTGTGTGTGTGTGTTTGCAGTTAATTTAGTTTTTTTTCTTATCAGGCTTATGTTGCTTCCACTGACGATTTATGATGATCTTTTTTGCCCTAGGGCAGAGAGTGTGTGAATGCATGCCAGCAGATGAGTGTGAATAAAGTGTGTGGGAATGCACAAGACGTGTGTGTAAAGTACTTCTGTCAGCGCTATCGGCCAACAGTCGAGGAGTGCCTTCACTGCCCTCCTTGTGGAGCTGATTTTCCCTCAGGAAGCAAAGTGACTCAGTTGTGGTTGGACATTGTTTGTGAGTGCATGTGTGTGTGTGTGTGAGAGAGAGAGAGAGAGAGGAAAGAGAGAGAGAGGGATACAAAGTAAGTGTCTGTGTGTGCACATTGCATGCTGACATTCTTGTCTATGTCCATTTTAGTGTGTGTGTGTGTGTGTGTGTGTGTGTGTGTGTGTGTGTGTATTTAGCCATTTTTAGGTGATTACATGATTGAGTTCCAGGACTGGAATGCTTTTCTCAGGTCACTTTGAGGTTTACCGGTGTCCTGAAATATACCTCTCATTCCTCGCAGTAGGAAATGTTTTATGACAGTTGGTACAGACATCAAACCGCTACACCCCATATGTAAAGTCTAAGAGGAGCATGCAGGGTGCTATCAAAACCAAAAGGCACCCAGACAGCACAATGTAGGACTTGTCTCCTGGATGAGGAAATTGTCTTATGTTGTATGATGTTAGAAAAGTCAGCCAACTACAACTTCACACACATTGGAAATAATTTAAAGGGTCTGTACATACTTGAATCGTGAAAAAAACACATCTTCTCGCTTACTGCTAGTGGTAGCTAACCATGCAGATAGTTTTGGTTTTATGTGCTGAAGTTTTGAAATATCCTTCTGTGAGATTTCTGTCACCACCCCCAATACAATGGAGGTGACTGGAATTCTGCTTGTGGTGTTCAAAGTGTTGAAAAATTACAATTGAAAAACTTAACAGCAACATCTATTTCTAGAAAGAATGTCTCGGCTGCCCGGGATAATCCACAGACCCCACAGTGAACAGTTTTCATTGGAAACACTTTCTACTGAGGAAATAGTCCCAGTGTAAGCTGCCCAGTGAGGTCTGTGGATTACCCGGTGTAACCAGGACATTGTTTCTGAGAAGACACATCGTTGCTGATATTTTTAAATGTAATTTTTTTTTAATACCGTGAGCACCAAAAATTCACCTTTGTTGTATTATGGCTGCGATAGATGTTGAAAGGTCCAGTGTATGGCATTTAGTGTTAATTAGTGGTGAAAATGCAGATTGCAACCAGCTGAATACCACTTCCCTTTCTAACCAAGCGGCAGCCTCTGTGGCATGTGAAATGAAGCCAACAGTTCCTGGAACAACCTCTGGAGGCTGGCTGCAAAGCAAGTCAGTCTAGATAAGACGAGACAAGACAAGATAAGATATTCACTTGTCACAGTAGCTCAAATTACAGTTGATAACTAGAAAATTTCTAAAGAAATTTTGAGTGTGCCTGACTCTGGACCCCTTGCCACCATACATTATTACTGACACTCCTCAGCAAATTCAGTACTAGAAAATTCCCGCAGAAATTTTGAGACTGACGAGTGGGCTGTTGCCGGGGGTCTGTATTCAAAAAGCACACCTCAAATAGTCATTTTTAACATGTTTATTTAGACACAGGAGCAGCTAGCGCTTACGCGCTAGCAATTACCATTAGCATGTTAACATTAGCTTGTTGACATTAGCATGTTATCCATAGCATGTTATCGCTGATGCGCTAGCAATTAACATTAGCATGTTAATATTAACATGTTAGCATTAGCATGTTAACGCTGAAGGGCTAGCAATTAACATTAGCATGTTAGCATTAGCATGTCAACATTAGCATGTTAGCAATAACATGTTAACATTAGCATGTTAAAATTAGCATGTTAACATTAGCATGTTAACGCTGATGCACTAGCAGTTAACATTAATATGTTAACATTAGCATGTTAACATTAGCATGTTAGCGCTGATGCGCTAGCAGTTAGCATTAGCATGTTAACATTAGCATGTTAACGCTGATGCACTGACACGCTAGCAATTAACATAAGCATGTTAGCATTACCATGTTAACATTAGCATGTTAACGTTGATGCACTAGCAATTGACATTAGCATGTTACCATTAACATGTTAACATTAGCATGTTAGCGCTGATGTGCTAGCAATTAACATTAGCATCAGCAGCATTAACATGTTAGCAGTAGCAATTAACATTAGCATGTTATCATAAACATGTTAACGCTGATGCGCTAGCAATTAACATTAGCATGTTAACATTAGCATGTTAGTGCTGATGCGCTGATGTGCTAGCAATTTAACATTAGCATGTTAAACCGTATTTCCAATCACTGAACCGGCTTAACTTTGAGCATTGTGTGCCCTTCCTGAACGTCTACAAAGTCGTTTTGTGTCGATAAATGAAGAAATGTGCCCTTAGGAGTAATTCAGAGAAATGTTACTTCTGCTTTCCTCCAGAAAATTTCTCGCCTTTTTAACATGGGAGTATATGAGGCTGAGGATGGGAGTTGCTGCCGCATATTTGCGTGTCACGCCAAAACTATATATCTGACAGCTACAACAGTGTTATCACTGCGACGGCCTCGAATTTTCCTACGTTTGAGGGGATAATCATGTCTGTAGCTGTGCATTTGCGGCCACAGTCGCAGTTTACAAATTTATTTTTCGACGACTTTTTCTCTCCATTTCCACTCTAGCGATGACATCACTCACTCTAGCTCTGGAAAGTTCTCGCAATACACACCCATTCATTTTTTGACGTGGTTTTGGCGATAGTGTGCGCCTTGCACGCACACTCAATAAATTATTCACAAGTAAGAAACCTATAGAAAAAGTCATTAAGTCATGCTAAAGAAAGTCATGAAGTCATGCTGGTGCTGAAAAGTTCAACTTCACAGCAGAAAAAACATGAACATATGAACAATAAACATGTTTACAGCCTGGTACAATAAACAGTTTTGGTCTCTGTAGCTAATTTCCCCGTTCATGACAACTGTACTGAGGGTGAATTTATATACAACTCACCTGTTCAAATGATTTTAAGGCTTAAAGTTATGCAGGATTAACAGAATTAATTTGATTATTCATAGATGAAAACCTTTGAGAGACTAAACTTACACACAACACTGAAATCATCTGCAAGGCTAGCCACCACCACATCACAGTTGCCATCACACTGTACAATGAGTCTACTCCAGACATGGGCAAACTACGGCCCGTTAGGCTTTTCAACACGGCCCGCCGAACTTATCCACATCCAAAAAAAAAAAAATCTTACAAAGATATGTGTCTCATCACTGTGCGATGAAAACTCGGCGAGCTAGCCCCCAAAGAGTAGCAACGAAACCCACAAAATGACACAGTATATCTTATCTTTGCTGTTTCGTGTCAAAAGTTCTATTCCAGCAAGAAAAAATGCTGCTAATGTCTCCTGCTAATGTCTCCTGCTATGTCTCTGCTTTAGTTTGAATCAGTCACGAAGCTCCTGGTTGTTTACGTAAAGACAAACAGGCTTTGACAGTGAAGTGTGACCTCTTGGTGTGATATACTACCTTTGGGTTTACTTCATTCTGGATCGTCATTGGTGGGTCAAAGGTGAATGTGGGCAGTACTAATCGATTCTCCTGACTCTGATTGGTCGACAGGTGACAGGTGTCAATCATCCACACTCTGTGTTGTTTTAGCCTTAGCAGCACCGCTAGCTGCTACCTGCTGCTTCATATTCTTTAATACCGCTTGTTTCAAACATCGCGTCGTATTAAAACTCGAAGTCTTCTTTCTTCTGCCACACTGGTGAAGACATGTTCATTATTAGTCTGGCAGAGACGGGGCAAGGCTTGGGTCCTGCCAATAAGGCGCGATAACTTTTGGGGCTACTCGGCGTGCAAACGTCTGATGATTTTTTTTAACAAAAATATGTTTAAATATATTAAAATGTGTTTAAAACACACAAAGATGTTAAAATGTGTTTTAAAAAGACATTAATAACATACACAATTGTGATTTGAATAGATTGTGTTGAACATTCAAAGCAACATCAATAACAGTAATATAATAATAATAATTGTGTGTTTGTCGGGGGGCGGGGGGGCCCAATGTGGCCAGCAAGTCAAAAAGTTTGCCCACCCCTGGTCTAGAGCAACATTATGCTCATATGCAAAAGAGAAACCACAGCCTGGCTGTGGTGCTACAGGAAAACAATTACAAATCATTTACTTTACTACAAATATACAATATTAAATAAAACAAAAATAAATATAAATATAATAATATAAATAAAGTTCTAAATAATGACAAAATGAAAAGTACAAATTCACTTACAAAAACACTGATCTATAGCAGGTGGGAAGTTTATAACAGGTTTCTTAACCCCACTCATGTATTGGGCCATGTGCCCATTCATCCTAGCTGCTATGATGCCTGACAGGAGCTTCAATGTTGTACAGAGGCAGGTGATTGGCAAATAGTTGGATGGGATTGGACCCTTCTCGGGATCTTTCATGATCAGGACTGTCCGTCCTTGAGTCAACCAGTCTGGCTGGGTCAATTCCAGCAGTAGCTGGTTCATTTGTGCTGACGGACGTTCATGGAGTGCAGTTAGCTTCTTTAGCCAGCAGGTGTGGATAATGTCAGGGCCCGGGGCTGTCCAGCTCTTCATACTTAATACTCTATCTTGGATGTCTCCCAA
>NW_020852357.1:220629-280675 GCF_000972845.2 Larimichthys crocea
TTCTATAACTTACATCAATCTAGCAATCTATAACTTACCGTTTAATGGGGAGACCCCAGCGTTCTCTACAAGACTATAAAAATATTTTAAAAAGACTGTCACAAGTATTTCTCATAATAATAATAATGTCTTGTTATTCTTAGGGACTTGCGACATGAGGTTTTTTTAAAATTTCTATTTGTAAGCGGTCTTGACTGAGAAAAATGGAACCCTCGTTTGTTACGTGATTTGGACCGAATGTGTGTGAAATAAAGTTAATTTTATTTGTAGTAAAATAAGTTACCTTCCACATGCACAGTACTTGTATACATCTGTGGAGGAAGCAAAAGTGTCATTGTGTGCAATAACACACAAAATGACTTAAACTTGCTCATGAACAAATACCAATGAAAGGACTACACGATCCTTGTGTAAGACAAAATGACAGTAAACACCTTAGCAAATATAGCGATATTACTTATCTTTTTGTTGCACATACCAGGTATCTCATTCAGTTTCCTGTTAGAAATTGAAAAGCTCTGCTCTGCAGTGTTGGTTAACGAAGGTAGAACAGGACTGTGTAGTCAAGTTTCTAAGGACAGTCTCTGAGCAACAGATTACATATAATAATGTTGTTGTTTTAGAATACCCGCCCCCCCCCCACACAACACACACCCACACAATACACACAACACAAACATTGTAGAACAGTTCAGTAAAATTCTAATACCTGATTGGATACACTAGTGATGCTTTTTTGAAAACCAAAAACTGCTCCAGGAGAGATTGTGTTAAAGAGTGATGGAAAATGGTCCATCACACATCAACCAATCTCAGTGTTCCCTTGTTCCCGCACGCACCACACACACACACACACACACACCACCCACACAACACACACACACACACACACACACACCACACCACACACACGCACACACACACACACCCACACACACACACACACAGAACAACAGTTTATGTCCTAAATATCTGATTTAGAAAGACATAACCACAGCGTAAACAAACAAGAGACAGTTTGGGAGACACTGAACAAATCTGCAAACCATCAACATTCTTGCACAGATGGTATTTGCATAATGTATCCAATCTAGTATTGTACGATGTGACCACAAGAAAATATGATCACAATTAGGCTGTAAATTCATGATTTATTAGAGATGGGTCCAGTGAAATAAAGCTCTTTGTACAGAGCAGTTGGACAGACAGCGTTTAGGAGGACCTGTTGGAGGAAGACCAAATTGCTTTGAATTGGCCCTTGGGCAAAGTAGCCTGCTACAGTATGCTGAGAAAGCATTAAGTGTGCAATGTGTGTGTATTGGGTGCATTGGTGTTTCGGTAACCTATGCGTGCGACTGGCCACGAGTGTGCGTGCGTGTGTGTGTGTGGTTGTGTATTTTGTTCTGTAATCTCCTGCCTTGATGAGTGGTCCACTGAGCCAAAGTAATGCTGAGATTCAGGAACTCATCAGTGAGGATCCTAGTGAGCAGGCAGAGTGACCACAGGTTTGGTTCAGGACATGGTAAGTTGGGTCAGGGCAGGGTCCGAAGGGAACGGCATATTGAGTCACTGATTTGTTTCAGGGAATGTTTTATGAAGGAGCTGACTGTGTTTTGGTTCATTGTACTGTAAGTTGTTTGTGTTATTCCTTTCTGTTGCTCTGAATCAAGTCTTTTCTGGCCTGCTATCATCTCGCACATCATTTTGAATTTCCAACGTGAGCATTGGATTTTGGAATGTTAATCAGGCTTTGTACAAGGAGATTGGACCGTCTAAATCTTTTGAATCATTTTTGTTTACACAGAAACTGGGCAACTTGTGTTTCCCACAGAGGGTTTTTGTATTCCATTCATCCTTCATAACGTGTAGCTTTTATGGAATTCTCTGCTGTGCACCCACTTTAACAGGGAGAGAGAAATTTGTTCATTCACACCAGGAGGAGACAGGGAGGTTATTTGTCATTTGCCTGTTGTAAATTGAACTTGTTTTACATGTTTCTAGTGGATTTTATGGATTACAGAATGTGACTAACAAATGGTGAGTTTCTGTTATCTCTATAAATATACCAGTGCGGACACAACCGCTGTATGCTCCTATGTGCACATTTGGGTAGCCCCGTGGGATTTTTCCCGAAGTTGTTCCCAGACTCAGGGAAGCTCGGTAATTAGAATGCCTGCAACACAGTAGTAATATGCCCATCCATTCTGAGGAGGACCCCGTGTTGTCCTACCTCCCATTCCACACCTCACTTGTCCCGTCACACCTTTGTTACTGTAAGGTCTGTTCCACTTGAAAAAGCCTCTAATATACTCCCAGTCAACTCCCACTGGACCACATAACTGTACGTGCGCTGAACCCAGCCCACTGCACTGTCGGTCTGCATCCACAGACAGTTTCAACCGTTGTCATCCTTGCTTCCCGGCCGTCTCTCTCGTCTGTCTGTGTGTGCCTTTCTCTCTCAATGCCCAAACCGCCACTCAGAATAACTATAGAAGTTGCCAACAACACAGATTAACACACTCCAGCAGCTGATGAATAAATGTGGAAAGAGCGACGAAAAGACGACTGCGACCACCGCTTGGTCGGGGTCTGGGCATAGGATATGAAGCTGAAACGGTTAAACATAAACAACTCTTTCTCTCTCTCTCTCTCCTCGCTCTTTGTCTCCTCTTGGGTCTAAAGAAGAGTGGGAGTCGACAAGTGGCCCTGAATGATTAGTGGTTTCAGTAATTTTCGTCCCACTGCAGTGGTGTTAGTGTGTGTTTGTTTGCCTGAGTATAAGCAATTAAAATAGAAAGGCACCGGGCAAAACCATTCTGTGGGGGAGGAAACTTAGAACCAATCCATGATGACCTTGCCCTTGGTCCACACTGTGACAGTTGCTAACTGGAAAGCTGTTATTTTGGCTTTTGCATGAGGGGTAAATTACCAAAAAGAACACGTGTTACTTACCAATATCAGACGACATTTTTATGTGTGTGTGTGTGTGTGTGGTGTATGTGTGTGTTTTGAAGCTTGTTTGTAGCATTCTGTGGGCGTGTATATCTGTGTAGATGTCATCTCTGTGTTTGCTCTGAACCCAGCAGCCTTTTACCTCAGCCTCACCCCACTGTCTGCATCTTTTAAGCAGCTGAACTTGTACCTGCCATACACTGAAGATTAGACCGGAGTTCTGCCATTATAAACATGGTGAGTCTTTCATTAGAACTGAATGGTGTAGAGATCAGACGAGTCAGAGCAATGACGAGTATAAAACACCATTTGACAAACTGACTCCTCTGGTACCTACTATGTATTCTTGATCCACGCACAGCCGACAACTACTCTACTGTTGTAGTCACATTGGTAACATTGGTAACCTTATTCTAGGCTTCTGATTACATTGCAAATTAGAGCAATTGTTTATTTCTTTTGGTCCATTTCTATGGATTGCACGCACTAGGTCAAATGCAGTCATGATTTAAAACCGTGTCTCACAAAGTGTATATTTACTTCCGCTCTGCATTTTCTAGGATGTCACTGAGTTATAAATTAGCCCATATCATCATTACAGGGTAATATCTGTGCTCTGACCCCGGCTTTGTCTGGTAATAGATGCTGATGAAACAAGGCCTGTGTAACGCAGATGCACAATGTGGACCACACAGGAAACTTAGGAGGATGAGAGCCAAAAAACCTGCATACCTTTGCGTCAGGATTCCACATATCTCTTCCCAGCTTCAAACATTTCCTTCTTGTCTTTTGTGTGTGTGTGTGTTGCAGAGTTAATGTAGTTTTTTTTCTTATCAGGCTTATGTTGCTTCCATGACGATTTATGATGATCTTTTTGCCCTAGGGCAGAGAGTGTGTGAATCTGCCAGCAGATGAGTGTGATAAAGTGTGTGGGAATGCAAAGACGTGTGTGTAAGTACTTCTGTCACGCTATCGGCCAACTCGAGGAGTGCCTTCACTGCCCTCCTTGTGAGCTGATTTTCCCTCAGGAAGCAAGTGACTCAGTTGTGGTTGGACATTGTTTGTGAGTGCATGTGTGTGGTGTGGTGAGAGAGAGAGAGAGAGAGGAAGAGAGAGAGAGATACAAAGTAAGTGTCTGTGTGTCACATGCATGTCTGACATTCTTCTGTCTATGTCCATTTTTATGTGTGTGTGTGTGTGTGTGTGTGTGTGTGTGTGTGTGTGTGTGTGTGGTGTGTATTAGCCATTTTTAGGTGATTTACATGATTGAGTTCCCGGACTGGAGGCTTTTCTCAGGGCACTTTGAGGTTTACCGGTGTCCTGAAATATACCTCTCATTCCTCGCAGTAGGAAATGTTTTTGACAGTTTGGTACAGAATCAAACCGCTACACCCCAATATGTAAAGTCTAAGAGGAGCATGCAGGGTGCTATCAAACCAAAGGACCCAGACAGCAATGTAGGACTTGTCTCCTGGATGAGGAAATGTGGTCTTATGTTGTATGATGTTAGAAAAGTCAGCCAACATACAACTTCACACCACATGGAAAGAATTTAAAGGGTCTGTACATACTTGAATCGTGAAAAAGACCATTTCTCGGCTTCTTGCTAGTGGTAGCTAACCATGCAGATAGTTTTGGTTTTTAGTGCTGAAGTTTTGAAATATCCTTCTGTGAGATTTCTGTCACCACCCCAATACAATGGAGGTGACTGGAATTCTGCTTGTGGTGTTCAAGTGTTGAAAAATTACAATTGAAAAACTTAACAGCAACATCTATTCAGAAAGAATGTCTCGGCTGCCCGGGATAATCCACAGACCCCCACTGAACAGTTTTCATTGGAAACACTTTCTACTGAGAAATATCCCAGTGTAACTCCCAGTGAGGTCTGTGGATTACCCGGTGTAACCAGGACATTGTTTCTGAGAAGACAATCGTTGCTGATATTTTAAATTATTTTTTTTTTTAATACCGTGAGCACCAAAAATTCACCCTTTGTTGTATATGGCTGCGATAGATGTTGAAAGTCCAGTGTATGGCATTTAGTGTTAATTATGTGAAAATGCAGATTGCCAACAGCTGAAATACCACTTTCCCTTCTACCAAGCGGCAGCCTCTGTGGCATGGGAAATGAAGCCAACAGTTCCGGAACAACCTCTGAGGCTGCTAGCAAGCAGTCAGTCTAGATAAGACGAGGGACAAGACAGATCAGATATCACTTGTCACAGTAGCTCAAATTACAGTTGAAACTAGAAAATTTCTAAAGAATTTTGAGTGTGCCTGACTCTGGACCCCTTGCCACCATACATTATTACTGACACTCCTCAGCAATTCAGTACTAGAAAATCCGCAGAAATTTTGAGACTGACGATGTGGGCTGTTGCCGGGGTCTGTATTCCAAAAAGCAACCTCAAATATCATTTTTAAACATGTTTATTTAGACACAGGAGCAGCTAGCGCTTACCGCTAGCAATTACCATTAGCATGTTAACATTAGCTTGGTTACATTAGCATGTTATCCATAAGCATGTTATCGCTATGCGCTAGCAATTACATGCATTTAATATTAACGTTAGCATAGCATGTTAACGCTGAAGGCTGGCAATTAACATTAGCATGTTACATTAACATGTAAACATTAGCATGTTAGCAATAACATGTTAACATTAGCATGTTAAAATTAGCTGTTAACATTAGCATGTTAACGCTGATGCACTAGCAGTTAACTTAATATGTTAACATAGCTGTTAACATTAGCATGTTAGCGCTGATGCGCTAGCAGTTAGCATTGCATGTTAACATTAGCATGTTAACGCTTGCACTGACACGCTAGCAATAACATAAGCATGAGCATTACCATGTTAACATAGCATGTTAACGTTGATGCACTAGCAATTGACATTAGCATTTACCATTAACATGTTAACATAGCATGTTAGCGCTGATGTGCTAGCAATTAACATTAGCAGCAGCAGCATTAACATGGTTAGCAGTACAATTAACATTAGCATGTTATCATAAACATGTAACGCTGATGCGCTAGCAATTAACGTACATGTTAACATTAGCATGTTAGTGTTGATGCGCTGATGTGCTAGCAATTTAACATTACAGTTAAACCGTATTTCCAATCACTGAACCGGCTTAACTTTGAGCATTGTGTGCCCTTCCTTCAACGTCTACAAAGTCGTTTGTGTCGATAAATGATGGAAATGTGCCCTTAGGAGTATTCAGAGAAATGTTACTTCTGCTTTCTCCAGAAATTTCTCGCCTTTTTAACATGGGAGTATATTGAGGCTGAGGATGGAGTTGCTGCCGCAGATTTGCGTGTCACGCCAAAACTATATATCGGACAGCTACAACAGTGTTATCACTGCGGCGGCCTCGAATTTTCCTACGTTTGAGGGGATAATCATGTCTGTGCTGTGCATTTGCGGCCACAGTCGCAGTTTACAAATTTATTTTTCGACGACTTTTTCTCTCCATTTCCACTCTAGCGATACATCACTCACTCTAGCTCTGAGAAGTTCTCGCAATACACACCCATCATTTTTTGACGTGGTTTGGCGATAGTGTGCGCCTTGCACGCACACTCAATAAATTATTCACAAGTAAGAAACCTATAGAAAAAAGCATTAAGTCATGCTAAAGAAAGTCATGAAGTCATGCTGGTGCTGAAAAGTTCAACTTCACAGCAGAAAAAACATGAACATATGAACATAAAACATGTTTACGCCTGTACAATAAACAGTTTTGGTCTCTGTAGCTAATTTCCCCCGTTCAATGACAACTGTACTGAGGGTGATTTAATACAACTCACCTGTTCAAATGGATTTTGAAGGCTTAAATTGCAGGATTAACAGAATTAATTTGATATTCATAGATGAAACCTTGAGAGACTAACTTACACACAACACTGAAATCATCTGCAAGGCTAGCCACCACCACATCACAGTTGCCATACCTGTACAATGAGTCTACCAGGACATGGGCAAAACTACGGCCCGTTAGGCTTTTCAACACGGCCCGCCGAACTTATCCACATCCAAAAAAAAAAAAATCTTACAAAGATGTGTCTCATCACTGTGCGATGAAAACTCGGCGAGCTAGCCCCAAAGAGTAGCAACGAAACCCACAAAATGACACAGTAATCTATCTTTGCTGTTGTCGTCAAAAGTTCTATTCCAGCAAGAAAAAATGGTAATGTCTCCTGCTAATGTCTCTGCTATGTCTGCTTTAGTTTGAATCAGTCACGAAGCTCTGGTTGTTAGTAAGACAAAAGGCTTTGGACAGTGAAGTGTGACCTCTGGGTGATATCTACCTTTGGGTTTACTTCATTCTGGATCGTCTTGTGGGTCAAAGGTGAATGTGGGCAGTGACTAAGCATTCTCCGACTGATTGGTCGACAGGTGACAGGTGTCAATCATCCCAACTCTGTGTTTTTTTAGCCTTAGCAGCACCGCTAGCTGCTACCTGCTGCTTCATATTCTTTAATACCGCTTGTTTCACATCGCGTCGTATTAAAACTCGAAGTCTTCTTTCTTCTGCAACACTGGTGAAGACAGTTTCATTATTAGTCTGGCAGAGACGGGGCAAGCTTGGGTCCTGCCAAAAGGCGCGAAACTTTTGGGGCTACTCGGGCGTGCAAACGTCTGATGATTTTTTTAACAAAAATATGTTTAAATAATTAAAATGTGTTTAAACACACAAAGATTTAAATGTGTTTAAAAAGACATTAATAACAATACACAAAGATTGTGTTGAACATGCAAAGCAACATCAATAACAGTAAATAATAATAATAATTGTGTGTTGTCGGGGGGGGGGGGGGGGGGGGGGGACTAGGAGGTCCTGGCTCAGCCCCTCTGTCAAATTTTAGAACCCCAATGGGCCCGCAAGTCAAAAAGTTGCCCACCCGGTCACTCAGTGTCTCTTTTTCCTCCACTAGGCGACACACACAGTACACTCAAGGCAACTCAATATATTACCTATTTATCACATGCAGTGATGTCTATCAGTTCATTCAGTAATGCTTAGGAACTGCAAACACTTATTTTTATCATTAATGTCTTACTCGGTCCTACTATAAGTGCTTCATATTTTACATACCTGTGCATAACTATTTGTAGCCTATATAGAGATTACCATATAGTTATTCCCATACTCATCTATTCACTAGCATGGACCACACCATCAACAAGATATGGTAAAATTATTTATTGACAAAATGAATGATTACGAATGAAGTGTGATCTCTGTGAAGTGTGAAGTTCTTGGGTCTGATGCTGCGGTTGGGGAAGCTTCGGTAGGGAATCCGCTGTAGCACCCGGGCACGGCGAACCCCCCCTGACAGGCCCTAGGAAAGAGAGGAGGAAAGGTGAAAGAAATGGGCTGGGCGGGAAGGGCGTGCAGAATACGAGCGCGAAGGAAACCAGAGGGTTTATAGGGTATTTATAGTACTGTCGGAAGTGGCGCGTGTAGGTGTTGTCCGGCTCCCGAAATTACACTTTAAGCTCTAATCACTAGCATGGACCCACCATCAACAAGATACGTTAAATTATTTATTGACAAAATGCGGAAAAAACGCTGAAAAAGGACACGGTAACAGTATTAGCTTCTCTATCCACTCCACTGTACGTGATATTCACAGGCTGCCGAGCACACACACCCCTCCTCACAGCGCCCAGTAAACCCCAATCACTGTTGCAGTATGCAAATGAGGCAAGACGTAGCCTGACTGTGTACTGTCAGGTTTCAGCATGAGTATTGACGGAGCTGAGAAAGCAGACACGCTGCCTTGACTATTTGTGCCATTCTATGCACAGCCCATAAGAAGAGGTAACGACGAATGTTATGGTCAAAGAGAAATAGCTGGGCAGACGTGGGCAGTACGGACTGTCAGTTCTTCAGAGGGAACTGGAGTAAGCAGCATCAAGTCTTTCACTTAACTGCTAAGACCACTGTTCTGTGTTGTTGACACCAATGGTCCGGCCAATCACAATTGACTTGTAAAAGCACCGAGTTTTTACAAACACTTAGACAGTATGCTTTCGGTGGCTACGCCTCCCCCACTCTCACGAAAAAAAATGATACATCAGTCAAGAATTCCATGGCAGGCAACTAGTAAAAATGCAGGACTGGATAAGTCCCGAGGCCAGGTTACTCAAATAGCGAGGACTGCTCGCATCCAGAATATACCAACATGCTTGCCCTTCCTGATGGCAGAAAAGAAAAGAAAAAGGTTAAAGCAATTAAAGTGCAATTGCAATCGTGAAATAGTAAGACGTCACGTCAGTATGGACTAGCAGGAACACAAATGCATCAAAGCTGCACCAACTTAAGGTAGGACAGCGGGTTTTCTTTAACATAGGCCCGCCGTGGCACTAGTTAACACGACAGTATCAATAAATATTATTTTGATACAGTCTAGTTATTGTGACTTCTACTAGCATCAAATTTGTAGCATTACTATAAGCACAAAAAGTGCTGGAGTATGGTCTGTACACATGATGCCCCCTTAACATTTCTGACTGCCCCCTCATATCTGCCTGCCTAGAACCGGGGCTGGGTCTGATGCTGTGGTGTGGGGAAGCATCAGTATGACAGACCCCCCAAACCGCTTCTGGTTACTTGGAATGAGAAAGTGTGGATCTGAAGACTTGAGTTCCGATCAAATTCAGTGATGATCAGGGATGCTATGAAGGAAGGACAGAACTCAAATGACTTGGGAAACCAAATAATTATGACCATGTTGGACATATAGTGGGTCTGTGGCAAGGATTTCAAGCAGCTCTTGAATAAAAACGCTTTCTAGGAAATAATTAACAGAGAGTGAAGAGAAGTTAATGCTGCTAAATTAACTAGACTGTGTGCGTGATGGCCAGGGTTAGAGTCCAAATGATGGAAGGGTTATGTTGAACTGAAAACAGCAGCTGTTGATGATGAAAAGGAGTATGGGTAAGGTTTTATAGTTTGGACCTTTGATGAGAAACAGTAAGAACCACAGTGATGGAATGATCGGGACATAATATGTGTTGATCGTATTAGTGTGTAACAGAGTGCCATATTAGGGATTGACGACGTGGGTGGATGACATAGGCGGACAACGTGGACAGATGTAGCGACTTGTCGATTAGTGTATGAGGACAGACTTGCTAAAGCGTTTGTGGCAGAATAGCCGGAATATGGAATAGCTGTGGCTATTATGGGGTAGATTTCGAAATCTGGGAAGCAACTTGGCTTTACTTGCGAATTGTTAGGAACCCCCAAAATTGACAGAAAGAGCAGTATCTTCATGGGTGAATGCCAGGAGCCCAAGCTACCTACTATGGTCGTTTGAAGCAGACGGCAGGGGGCACTGGCATCCCGGGGCAGGTGCCCAGGTAATTTCTATGGTTGAACGGCGGATTAACATTCACATTTAGTCGTTTGGCTTTTACGCTTTTATCTCAAGCGACTTTCAGGGAAGGGAACAAGGTATAGTCAAGATATAGTGCGATAAGGAAGCGTTGGTGCTGCAATAAGTGCTGTAATAATTAAAGGGTTGGATTTAGCATGTATAGTTGTATACGTAGAGAGGGACACCCCTGTTCTGGTAGGAACTGGTAGGACATTCTACCAACAAAGAAACGACAGACCAGAAAAGTTTGGAGTACCTTGAATGAACAGGTGGGCTGATGAATGGCTGTGGGCCCTGGGATCCCAGTGCCAGACACCCTCGCTGCAGTTAGCTGCTGTGGTTGCTGCAAGTGGGCAACAGGTAGCGCTAGCATCCCACTGCCAGGCACCTATGTTTATTGCCTTAGGCTGCAATTACTGTGGACATGGTGGAGGGTCCCGGAATACTGTGTTTGTTAAAAAGGGGTCATGACTTTGAATTTAGAAGGGTTGCTTACTCCGAAGTGAAGTGAGTGGCACATTTGGTTCAGTTGTTCTGAACGAGTTAGCGGTTTAGCATGTTACAGTGCTGAGAGATGGGTTAGCTGTTCAGGATGCCTGATGCTCTGTTAACGTATTAGAAGGTTGTGTATGTGTTTGCTGCGTCAGAGAAAAAAAATAGGCTTGTTTATGAACCTACGTTGACCACGTGATCCCGATCAATCTTTAACCAGCTAAGAGCCGGTTAAGTTAGTATGAGGAAACCTGTGCGCTTCCAACTACTGTTTAGGTAGGTTTCTTTAACACAGGCATGGTACTAAGTGTGGAGATAAGTCTGCAAAGTGAGGTGATGCTTGGTGATGTCACTTGCGTGAGTGCTTGTTGCCAACTTGTTTGGATAAAGGTGCGTAGTGACATCACATGCGTGCGTGCGTATGTACGTGAGCGGCTTGTAGCCAACCTCTTGGTAAAAAGTAATTTGACCCTTAACAACGAGGAATGCGTGAATTGGCAGAGGGAATGCCGAACACATTTGGTTGTGTTGTTGACTCTGTGTTACTTGCACATGACGAATAAACCTGAAACTTGAATGACTTGCCGGCGGAGGACTACGTGATGATGTCACGCATGAGTGCATTCGCATTGACAACAAATGCACGGCGACGTCACCCGGAACGTGAATTGTTGACGGAACTGAGACCATGACACGCTGAGCGTTAAGTTTTGATTTGTCCCGTATGTTAAAGAATTTCTACAACAGGTGATTTGTAAAGAATAGTTATCTGTTAGACAGCCGGTGTAGTCGGGACGATGGCAACAGGCCTGAGTTGTCTCCGGAGGCGGTGTGTTGGAGAACCGAAATGATGGACTATCGTTGGATGTCTCATCTCTCGTTCTGAAGACGGAGGTGAACTGGGAGTCACGATGAATTCAACAGGTGGATTAAAGTTGTCTTGCATTTTGACAAGAGATGAACCGGGTGGAATACGGACCATGAAAGAGACTGAGTGGAGGCTCGTTGGGCTGACTTGCTTCTTGAACGGCTTTTGGATTATGGGAAGAGGGGCCTCGTGCACGGAGGCCGAGGGGAAGTTTTCGTCTTCTGTTGCTGGGTCTGCTGGCATGTGTCGATCGAAATTTTGGATGCGTTTGTCCTGGTTTAATCTGATTATCCTCTGATGGAAAGTGAGGCGAAGTTCATATTCAAGATAAGGTGAGTGAATGAATGAAAGTTACTCGTAAATGGGTGGTAGCGTGCTTCCCTGAGTGTGCTCAGATGGTGTGCCGTGTTTCCGAGTCGTGTGCGGAATACGAGCACGAAGGGAACCAGAGGGTTAGGAGGGTATTTATAGGACTGTCGGAAGTGGTGCGGTTGAGGTGTGGTCCATCTCCCGAAATTACGCTTTAAACTCCAATACAAGTCTGATGAAGCACCTTGCTACAGCTGCTTAGTCCATGTATTTCCAGGAAGGATTGCCATACAATTTTGTACATACATTTACAGATGAATCCTACTGATTGTCCTACAGCCAGTGGTGGAGCAAGACAATTTAATTAGCAGTGGTCAGGCTTAGCCCTGTATTTTGAGTGTCACAGAAAGTGACTTTTTTTTTTGCCCTTTTCAAGCTTTATTTTGATAGAAACAGCTGAAGAGTGACAGGAAATGTGGGGAGAGAGATGGGGAATGACATGCAGGAAAGAGCCACAGGTCGGATTGAACCCTGACAGCAAGGACTGAGCCTTTACATATGGGGCTGCTCTACCAACTGAGCTAAACACCGCCCCAGAAAGTTACTTGTTTAAAGTGTGTGTGTGTATCTAAAATGAGCTCCTGATGGTGTTGTGGATGTGCAAGCAGTCACAGAGAAACAAGACCATTTATATGTTCATCAATCAGCAGCAGCAGAAGCAGCTTTCAATACTTTTGTAGCTTGTATGTAAAGTTCTGCAGTTTGGTTCCACTCTCTCTGTTCTTAATCAACAACAGATTTCCGCATCATTGTTTATAACACAGACCAAATTCCTCTTTCCATTCATTTCTATATGGGACAAAAGTCGGCAAAACCCAGCAATAGCCTGTGTTTGATCTGCCCTCAGAATGCAGCAGTTAGTGACTTGAAAGCAGGCTAGGCCTGTACAAAGAGATAATGAGGTAATGTGGAGCTGCCCATCCTGTATAGCACCCCAACAAGTCACTTATCCTCTGTAATATCTCAACATATACTACATTCAATGGCATACAATCTATTACGTCATTCGTGGCTGAAGATGTACTTTAATGATGTTGGTGATTGACCTTTCCTCTAGTCACCGTGAGATTAGCGTTTGTTGTTTTCAGTGAAATGTATCAACAACTGGATAAACTGCCATGAAATTTGTTTCAGACATTCATGTCCCCCACAAGATGTAATGTAATAAGCTTGGTAATCCCTAAACATTTTGCACGACCATCTGGACAAAAAATCAATTTGTCGGATACTTTTCTACGTCACTAAAGACCTGCAGAACTTGCTGCTGAGGCTCTGCTATACTTTACGTACTTGTACTTTGTACGTGTTTTGTGGTAAACCAAAACAGTAACCTTAGACCTGTTTAATATAAGTATGCTAGCATCGTCAGTGTGAGCATATTACCATGTATTTAGCTCTAAGCACTACTGTGTCTCAAGCAGCAGCGTTGTGGCTGTGAAGTGAAGCCTACGTGGAATTGCCAAAAAAAACTGCAGCTCCTCAAACAGCCACTTGAGGGCTGATTGACAGATGGGTGCTGGTACAGGAGGGTTGTTGGAGCAACCAGACTTCATTCAGCCCACCTCAGCTCCACTCATTCTCCATATCTTTGCCCAATTTTAGATTACTGCCGAGATGAAGATGTTTGTCTTAGCTTCACAACAGCTCCTCAGAAACCTGTGGGGGATGTCACAGAGACTATGTCCATGTTTTATACAGGCAGTGGTCTCAGTACAGGCTCCCAGATCCACTAGATCGGCTGTAGACTTTTAACTCTTGTTAACATTAGTTTGTTTTGTAATTTTGTATAAATTATTTGTGCATCCATTTTTTTTAATCCATGCATGCCATGTCTGCTGTAATGCTGCAATTTAACAGCATAGGCATACATGACCATTCTATGTACCTATCCTAGCTAGCTATGTTTCTATCACTACTTGGTAGGACTTAGTGAGAAAAATCATTTTTAAAAATCAGCTTAGATGTTATCGTCATTGTACCTTTGCTGAAATGCTGGTCCAGCTCTCCTGGCTTGCACCCAGCTCTTGTCTGGCAGAAAAACAAAGGGGATGTGCGACTCAAAACGTCCACATTGCTGGCCACGCATGAGCTCATTGTAACTCGACACGAAAAAGCCTTTAAAATAACCAATCTCCAGAGCTGTAAAAACAAATGGAGGTGATTTCCGACATATCAAGATGCTTTATGCTTTTCAAACCAATATTTAATAATCTCCAGAGCTTCATGGTTGTGTGTGACTGTTGGGGTGTATCTGAAGTGGACAGATTTTATTGTATTTTTCACTCAGAAGTTTTGGGGTGTGTGTGTGTGTGTGTGTGTGTCTGTCTATGTAGCACACTAGTATGAAGTGACCTCATTCTGACTGTGAACCACCCTCTGGGAATCCCCTAACTCACAACTGTTTGTAGGCCTTTGCGTCCATACATGTGTGTGTGTGTGTGTGTGTGTGTGTGTGTGTGTGTGTGTTTGTGTTGGTCTGTGTAGCTTTGCCATATGCTGAGGTAATGGTCATCCTCATGGAGACAACTCATCCTCAGAAACAACCACTGGGTGGTCCAGTGACTTAAACAGTGACAACTGCTTGATGAAAAGGTACAAGAAGTGAGAAGAAATGAAGTTTGAAGTTGCCTCAGTGCTGCTGCAGTAATACATCAGACCTTTAAACTCATTCTTCAAACAGGCTGAAATGTTTGTCTTAGCCCTGAGGTACACTGGGAGAAGCTCAGCTGTAATAGTTTTTACAGCTGTGAGGCCTGGCAGTTATGTAGGTAGGTAATGCATGCAAGTTCAAGCCTTTGAGTTTATTCAAATAAATACTTTTATTTGATCTCACTGGAGTCCATTTATCACATGCAGACACTCACACATCCACACACCTAGTGGCTATCAGGAGGAAGCGGAAGACCTGCGTGGAGGACATTAGCATGAGAGTGAAAAGGCAGCTCTTCCTGTACACTGTGTTCTCTGATTCATCTCTATTCAAGAACAACAGAATACCAACCATTGGTGACCAGACAGGAAGGGATCGGTATCCCTCACTCCAGTGGGAGTAATGTGGGTGTTTTGTGTGTTTACCTCGAAGTGTGTCAGTGCACTACATTTGTGTCAAATGTGTTTGTTTTGTGCAGTTTGGGTGTTATGCAGGCAACGGCTTCCCCACTTTGAAGCTCTGGGAAAGAATCTGCCTCCTCCTGCACCTGCCCCCTTCATCCTCTCTGATGCTGGACCAAACATCACCCTGATTCTCTCTGTCCCTGTCTGTGTGCATAAGTGTGTGTACATTGTACCACATGTAGGAAACCTACACATGCCAAAGTAGGTCATTTGTCAGTGTCTTAAAAAAAAAAACTCATGAGGGGGGACTTTTTACCTGCCACAGCTGTTAGTGAGGTGCGGTTATTCTAAAGGTTAAAGTTATTTAAAGATTGCTGTCATGGTTAAAGGAAAACACCGCTGACTGACAGAAGGAGATGCTGATTGGACACAAGGAGTAATTTTAATTTAGAACCGACGTATTAAATATGCCTAGAATAACGTTCAGAACATGAGGAGGTAACAGCCATCTGTCACCTTTACTTCAGTGTCTAGATCAAAAATGTTTGGAAAATATATAATAATAAAATAAAATGTGTCAATGTATTTTCAGCTATTCTTCATGGTATTTTAGAGTTTGTCATTTCCTGATAAACCAAAAAAGTTGTTGATGATCACTCGGGGGTGTGTACTAATTTTACATCCAATAAAACGTCTCTTCTGACGCCGCTGGAGTGGAGTGCTTCCTGTTTGATCCAGTCTATGAGTGACTGTGAGGGCTGCTACAGTCACTGATTACTATACAAAAGCACAACTTTACAACTTTATTCATGATTTTGGAGAAACTGGATCAGATTTTATACACAATATATTTGCTCAGCATCAACTCTCTGTGAGTTTCTTGATAGACAGATAGCTTTAGCCAAACCACCTGCCAAAGCAGCTAACTGCTAATTAACTGCTGCCAGCTAAATCTCTCGTTAGCAGGCAGCAGAACCGACTCAGCAGCCGGACTGGAGTAGCAATGACAAATACTGATTATAACTTCTTGATTTCTCAGGGTGTTTGTCTGATTCTCAGCTCCTCCTGTTCCCATGTGTACAAAAGTGCTTTAGTAAAATGCTTAATAAAAATGATGATGAGTATGTGGTAGACCTGGTCTATTGGTGGTCTGACTCCCAGCTCCCTCTTGTCCTCATATATACTACAATGAGCTATCATATGGACAAAGACATACACTAACATAGTGTCCGGGCATAAGATTTGACCTCTCAGTAAAACTGCATTTTTTAAAGTATATTTTTGGGGACTTTTTATGCCTTTAATAGACAGTACAGTTGAAGATAGACAGGAAGCAGAGAGAGGGGGAATGACGCAGTAAGGGGCCATCCGATGCAGGATTCGAAACGGGGCCGACTGCAGCGAGGACTGTAGCCTCTATACATGGGGTGCCTGCACAACCCACTACGCTACCAACCACCCCTAATACTCTCTGCCTCTAAATTTACACAATAACATAACTAATTTTTTCCCCTTTTATGCTCAGTTTTGCTCATGCTCAAAGAAACCATTTTGTCTTGACAAATTATGTGAATAAATAATAAGTAGCTAACTATATTTTCTAAAAAAAACAAATCATATAACAGTTTGATGGATTATATATGGATATCATGGCTTTATTTTCAAGGTTGACAGACACAGAATATTTAGAAGCTGCATTAATCAATATTTTTATATTAACGAGTTAAATGCATGTAATGAAATGTCAAAGGAGTTGTTCAGAGGAACAAACCCTGCAGTTCCCCTGCAGTTTCCCTTAGCTCTACATGGCATTTTTCAGCCCACAACTTTACAGTTCAGTTTCGTTGCTGCCACTCTCATCAGTGTTATTTTCATCATTGTTTTCCATCTGACCACATACATAGCTACCACTATATCACCAGTGTGTAAAGATATGCAATTGACTTTTACTCTGTTCTTCAACAACTCCTAAGAAAACTGTTTGTTTCTTTAGCTGCTTCATGTTTGACTTTCCTCACCCAATACTGAATACTTTTGTCTGTTTGCTGTTTACTGTATAAATGATATCTTGGCTAATTTTAGCTATCTTAGTTCCAGTGTATCATGTGTAAGAACAGCTGAATAAAAAGAATGTTCTGGTTTGCTGTGGTGCTTTGCCCTTTCGTCAATCAAGCACCCTCCCTGATATAAGAGTCACACTACCTTCTTCTGCTTTGGCATTGAATGTAGACAAAGTTGTTTTCAGTTGTCTCAACAACTAATGCTGATTTTTTTCAGGAGGACAGCCTTACAGACTCTGTAGCAGACACACAAAGAATGCAGCTACCCAATGTTTTTCTCAGAAATACCAGAAATATTCTATACAATATCTCAACCTACACAACCCTGCAACTTAAATAAAATAACACAGCCAAGTTCAGGGCCTTTTTCCAAGAAGCAGTTTGACTCCGCTGAGTAAAACCTTCTTGGAACAGGCCACAGATCTGCTGTACCGTGTCCCAGAGCTGTTTCCATTTGAGCTGATTGAACTGTTCTGAAAGAGATCCACACAGCCTGAGGAGGCATCATACGATACCTTTGTACACCAGTGTCTCATCAGCTCACAGACATGCACTTATCTGTATTGATTAGGCGACAGAGCAGTGGTGTGTCTCCACCTCTGAGCATGTTCAGTCTATCCACACACGTCACACACACAGTTTTTCCTGTTTATTTGATAGTGATATGTGCAAGAGGCGCCCACATTTTGCAAAACACACATCCATCATTATTCCCCACCCAGCCTGAACCCTTGCTTTAACCTAATCCAAATTTTGAATTAGTAGCCCAGATAAAGCGGTTCCCTTGTGTATCATAACACAAACCTCTGTATACACTTTTCGTATGATGTAATAATACTACAGTAATGAAAATACTTTGTGTTTAATTTTTTTTTTCTAAAAAACAGAATCCAATGATTTGAAAAATTCTTTTCGACCTATATTCAGTTGAATGCTGTACAAAGACAAAATATTTAACCTTCAAACTGATACACTTTTTGTAAATATACCCTCTTTCTGATTTGATGGCTGCAACATGTTCCAAAAAAGCTGGGATAGAATCATGTTCACCACTAATTGTTGGAAGTTTTGAAAGTAAAATTCTTTCCCATTCTTGCTTGATATACGGCTTCAGTTGCTCAACAGTTCGGGGTCCCCGCTGCCATATTTTGCGCTCCATAATGCGCCACACATTTTCAGTGGGAGACAAGTCTGGACAGCAGACAGGCCAGTCTTGGTACTGTCTTGCTGAAATAAGTAAGGACGTTCCTGAAAAAGATGTTGTCTGGATGGCAGCATATGGACACAGATGGTAATTAATGACTGACCAAAGTAACTTAACTACCCCCAAAAGCATGTACTTTTCTGTGGCTGTGGCGATGTGCTGTTACTTCTCTTACACACAGGAGAGTCTCACTTCCCACAACAAACCCGCTAGACCAGAGTACGAATTATACAGTGACCATCAGGGGGGTCAACTTTCTCCCTAGGCTGTAAAGGAAATTCAATACTGCAGTGCAGCTCCTACAATCCTTACAGTATCTTGCTTGTTTAATTTAATGTCTGCAGTCCGAAGATGATGTTCCACACAACAACTTTTGGAGTCAGGGGTCAACCAACAGCAAGAACATCATTTCTGCTCGAACACAGACCCACACAATACTAAATCAGAACCAAAGCCACTACCAACATGCCAAAGAGGTAGGGAGATGTGTTACCAACAAAAACATTCAGGCATGTGTCTGATAGACTTTAATGAGGATGTGATGCAGGCAGAAAAAAAGTTTAACTTACGTCAAGGTTAAGATATATGTCATATTTACAGTTACAGGTAAAAGCAATGTATAAATGTTTCAACCCTCCATAATTCGAACCCTGCCAGACGAAAACGAAAAAATCTCTTTGAATGATGTTTTAATGTTGGGGTTAGTCTATTGGTTGTACCGGGTCACTGCTCATGACCACTGACAGTATAAAAAATGGACAGCATATGCTTGATGCCACCTATAGGGTTTCTGAAGAGCCATTTTGGCAGACAGCCTCAAGAGGCCGTTGAAGGAACTGCACTTTTTTGGCGCTTCTGCATTGGCTTTACTTCACAGGCACAGGAAGTTGCCATTTGCTCACGCTTCTGGTAGGATAGTGCTCATGTGGCCTGCTGCAGTGGTACATGTGCAAGAATCATTTGTCTCAAACTAGGATGTCAATAGGTGATTCGAGGCAACTCTGTCACTCATTCCAGAGCCTGGCAGCTACAGATATGCACTGTTCACTAGAAAATGAAGTCTGGTACTTCACAACATTTACAATGACAACATTTTATTAACATCGTGTGTTGAACTTACATAGCCTACATACAAACGGGATCCTGAATCAATTCATCAATATGAATATTTTATCTTTATTAATGTAAATGTGGACTGGGGAATGAGGAGAAGTTTTGTGGGCAGGCAGCACAAGCTGTCCAACACATGAACAATAACAATTAAAATTTTGCCAGTGTCATGCCATATTTTACAAAATGTATACATTTTTAAGGTTTGAAACATTTCAATTTAAAGGAAGTGATTCTGTGTAAAGAATGGCCCTGTCCATCATTATGTCACATACATGACTTACCCACAAGGCCACGAGAGGCTCAGTCATTAACACCGAGGTGCAGTTAGGTTGAGGATGTGCCAGTCTAATAACTAAATACTGTTAATGATGCTAACCTAGCTTAAAGGTTAAAATGTCTTTATTACTGACACTGAAAAAATACAAATATAAATTCATATGTTAAAGTTTCTTTTTTTATCTTGATAGACACTACACAAATAAGTCATTTAGCCTCGAGTCTTTAAATCTCTCAGCAGGTCAGCTGAACATGAACAAATGTGACAAACACACGATTGAATATGAAGATTTTTCCAATAAATAAAAAGAGCAATTAATTCATGTTTACTTGAGTTTAAATGGAGCAGTTTGTTTTCATATTTTCCTTGTAATCAGTACCATACCACGTAGTTCTTTCCAAGAATTTTCCTAGAAAATGTTATTAGGAAAAGAAAGAGCCGTAAAATTAAGCATTACACAAACAATCTTTCTACCATCACATATGATGTTCATGAGTTTCTTGTTGATCTTCAGAGGGAGGACATTTGCTGGATGACATCAGCAGTGAAACACTCCTTGCATGACTTCATGCTGAAGTAGAAGGGGATTTTTAGACCCCCATGTTGAGAGCACCACCCTTTGTTCATTGTTTCCTCGGTCAGGTGATAACCATCTCTGCTGTCCAGCTCAGCGCTATTATGAGCTGGCACTTAGAGCTCCGACAGCAGCTGTGCCCACTGCCCACCTGGAAACCCCACCCAGTCTCATATTCCACACTGATGAAAGGGACAGGTTCTGCGTAGCTACGACACACAAACACTCATAAACAATGTTAACAACAAGGTGTTTTATTACAATCCTCTGAAGCTTTTGCGACTTTGAACTGAAACCAACCATTAAAAGGTCTTTCTACACAAAATCCTATTTGCATCTCATCTCTTTACATCCTGTTATAGATACATCACATACGACTTTGATTATAAAACAAACAAAAAGCATCACGTATTTGGGTAGAGCTTTCTTCCATCTGCACACACTGATTTAATTAAGAACCCCAAATATGATCTGAAGATGATGAGTCATGGCGTTGACCTTTGACTAAACTGTTAAAAAACGAACATCAATTCAGCTCCATGTCAGGCAAAAACCAGTCTGAGTCAGTAGTGCATGCCGACAGATACAAGACACCAAAAAGTCAATGATTAATACTTTAATCAAAAACAGATCACAACACACACTGATCTGTCGCTATAGATTTAATGCATAGCTTTGTGCATTTATCCACCATCAAGGGGGTTAACTTTTTTTCTAGTTATTCTATTTTTTATCATGTGAACACTGGTTATACATTTTCATTTAGACCAAATCTTAAAATGTCAAAAACACAATATTAAAGAAACATACAGCTCAAGTAGAGATAAGGAGTGTGTAGGCCTGCTCGTAATCACCATTGCACTGGTCAAGGATGTCCTCTAGGAAGACTCTGGCACAGTCTGGAAAGCTGTTCATCAGTTTCATCAAGGCCCAGTCATAGTCTACCTCTGGGTCTGGAAAGCAAACAGGAAAGCAATAATCCTCATAGAGCACAATTTGATCATTACCGTTCCCATGAGTGCACTGTTCAAAGAGGCTTCTTTGATTGTCATGACACACAAGTACAGTGCGATTTCTATCGTTCTCATGCACAACATTTGGAGGTCTTATCATCACATATTTCATTTTCTTTTTGTGGATGATCTAATACAATCTGTTTTGTTGAATATTTACATGATCAACCACAAAGAGCTGTGAGGCAATCCCCAAAATGCTGTTTTCGCTGCAACTTGGTTAAAAAATGAACTAAAGAAAGAGAGAAAAGTAGGATTCTCAAGTATAAAGTGGTCAGGCAGAAGACCTTTCTGCTAGCCTGAAAGCTCTTCTGCCTGACCACTTTGGCATCTCTTCTCTACATCTACCCACACTGTACGGGCTCAGACTCCAGATAAATATAAATGAAGACCTGGGCAACAGTGAGAGATGGACAAGAGAGGGCATCACTAAACCAGGCAGAAGATTGGCTCAGGCAGGTAATGACAGAACGGAAAGACCTGACCAGCACTTTGGTAAAATATAGACCCGGGCTGGTGGATGCAGCCTAACATGGATTGAGGATGTTGTGGGATTCCGACATGCAGAACTGTGCCCACAACGGCAGCGCCAGGAGAGGAGGTTTGAAATATTCTTAGGCATTTTAGCTTTAACCTCGGACTGGTGAAATCACTGTGCTGTGGCTGCTGTTTGGATGGGTCATGAGCCGGGCTATTATGTAGGACAAGAGGCTTGCTTCTCCTCAGAGGATAGAAAAACTGCACTCGCTTGAATTAGTTCTCTTATAAAATGTTCGGTGAGGAGTCTCACCCCAAATTAAAGAACAAAATGTTATTTTATCTTGAACTTTAACTGTCTCTGTTTCTTTAGCATTTTAATTTATTAAAGTATAGCTAATTAGCATAATTCAAACAACAACATTCAAACCTGCAACTTTTGAGTTCTTAAATGGTTTTTACCATCTAAAAACCTTTCTTCATTATAGTGTTTTTGCCTCCTTTCTTTAATTGTATTTCCATAACCTGAGGAATGCTATCCCTTGTTTAACACGGCTACTTAACCTTTTAACATCAACTTATCAAGCATTTCACAGTCAAACAATGAAATGGCAAATATTATATATTTTCTTCTGCTGTCTATAGATTATTTTTCATGACAGGCTGCTCATCAAAGAAGCTGTCAAAAAAAAAAAGCTGGAACAAGTGAATATTTTGAATTTCTGCTTGAAAAATAATTTGAACAATACATTTTTAGATTACATTTTTTTAACGTTTACTTTGCCTGTAGTTAATTTATTATTATAAATTCATTTGTATATATTGTAATTCATACAGTAATTCATATAATAACTATTAAAAAAACAAATCATAAATCATAATCCTTCTTATATAAATAATATTACTTAATCCAATTGAAACTGTTTCTGTGACTTAAAGTCTTTTAATGGTGAAAGAATACCATATTGAATTCATATTGATGCTATTAGTATTATTATCATCATTATTACTTTGGTTTCCATAATAATTATAACTGTAGTTATCATTATTGTTTTTTCTGCTCTGCAATCTCTCTCTCTCTCTCCCTCTCTAAACTCAGCCAGTTGTGGCAGATGTCCGTTCACTTGAGGTTTCTGCTACTCAAAGGAACTTTTTCTTGCTCACGGTGAAATTGTTGGTCTCTAAAAATAATATTATAAAGAGTACCATCTAGACCTGCTCTGTATGGAAAGTGTCATGATTTAACTGTTGGTATGATTTGTAGATATGATTTATTATTATATTTAAAAGTGTGGAATTTGAGCTATAATTCATGTGGATTAAACCAGGCTGTTCAAGGATAAAACAAAGTGAACATTAAATTCTAGAAAGAAAGAGTTTCACTCCACGTGGTAATAGAATGCACACGAGCAGCAGCAAGACGTGCTGAAGAACAATAGGTAATATACATGACGTTCTCTGTTTGTGTTTTCTTTCTTCTGTTGTGAGTGCCAGGTATTCATACGTGTATGGCAGCCATCCAGGTATCAAACTCAGTGTGTCAATCTAGGCCAATTATAAATGGGCGGGACTGCTCCTTCTGGCGTGTCTGTTTGGCTGCAGGCCAAGAGTCTGTCAGTCTGACCTGGGCTCGGCCCTCTAGGAGAATTTTCCTCTCTTACTGACAGAAGCCTAATGAGTGTGTGTTTGTGTGTTGGTGTCAGGCTTTTATGCCGTTGTTCTCTGTATCCTGTCTATAAATCCACATGCTTAAATGTGCTTGATATATTGCTCAATCCATAACAAGTAAAGGTTTGTGCCCAGAATGAAAATACTTTCTTAAACACACACACACAAACACACACACACACACACCTACACACGTTTCCCACAAACTACAAGTATCAGCAGGATTTGAACGCCAGGAGCTACAGGATCATGACATGCCACACATAACTTCCTGCCTACATTTTTGAAGCATGTAAGGCCTTTGATTTAACGCAGACTAAACAGACAATCACGGTCCTCTAAGAAAGGATGAGGTGGGCAACTCTTGTCACATGTCTGATTTAGGTTTGGTTAACCAGCGTTGAGCCAGACTAAAAAAAAGATGTGAGAAACAGCAGGCACTCTCAGCTCACCAGCTTCCTCTGTCCGGCTGGAGCAGCTCTGTTCTGGATCTGGGTCCAGGTAAGCGAGGCGGAGCTGTTGTCCAGGGATGTTGGATGACTGATCTCTAAAGCTCTCAGAGGCAAAACAGGGATCCTCTGCTTCCCGAATGCCTCTCCCCTTTGTCTCATTCTCGCTTCCTCTGCCTCGACCCTCAAGTTTGTCCAGAAAAGCAGAGTTCACCCTGTCCAAATATAATTCATCAAAAAAATGGGTCACATAAAACAAACTAATGCTGTACTTAACATGCTGACAGGCTCTAAATGTCAGTCAGCGGGATGTGTTTGACAGCTTTTTAAACTTCTGTACCCAAAATAACAAGAGGTCAGTAAACTGCACACAGCACACTTGACATTCACCGACTGAGAAGGAAGAATGAAAAAACATTAATCTTGTTGAGTTTATTTTTGCCTGTTTGTATTCGCTACTAATGTTTCTTCAGTTTTATTTGTGCACCGATGTGAATCATCTGTTTTTTGTTGCAAAGTCGGAGAGAGAACCTGATTTTATTGTTAAATGTAAAAATATAAATATTGTTCATACCTCCTGTGTTCCTGCTGAACTTCTCTCACACTTTTTGCTTCTCTCTGTTTACTCGCCACAGTGTCACTCTGACAAAAGAGGGAAGAAAAAGAACTTACAGAATTTACCCTTGAGAACTGAGAAAAAAGAAAAAAAATGTATGTTATCAAATGAACTATACAAGTGTGGATTGGTATTTGTTTAGTGCCCTTCTACCGAATCTACTGAACACTCAAAGATCTTTTACAACACTTGTCACATTCACACATTCACACACTGACTGCCGTGCAAGGTGCCAACTGCTCAGGAGCAGGAAACTTTGTATCCAAAGCTCTCACACTGACACAGTCACACGCTGATGTTACAGTCATTGAGCTATTTATGGTTCAAATGGTAACACTTCGTCCCAATGTTACCATTTGTTTTTGGCACACTTATGTACTGTACATGTAGAAAACACCAGGACATGAACCAGTGACCTGCTGATTATGAGCTGGCTCACTTTACCACCTGAGCCACAGGTTATCGGGTCTTCAGCAGTTACACTGACCCACTGCACTCCTGATATAGAAGCTACATAGCCAGTAAAGTAGACAGGGCTTGTAGTTTCTGTGTTCTTTGTCTGTACACATCACTGCTACTGACAGTGAGATCAACTCTAATACAGTTCTGAGAGAAGGAAACTCCAGAAAATAACCAGTAAGTGACTCCTTACCTTTGTTACTCTGGACTGTCTAGTTCAAATTCTGTTTTACACTCTTGTCATTTCTTTGAACACATTCAAATATCACACAGCATCAGAATTAAACCTGTGTGTGTTCTGTTATATGTGTATGTATATGTGTGTGTGTGTGTGTGTGTGTGTGTGTGTGTGACTATAACTTGATAATTCCTTTATTGAAGGTTATATGTAATGTTTTCTGAGTGAACAGGATGAAGGTGATGCAGCTGCAGAGTCTGAAAGTGATTTTCTCTTTGTTATGTATATACTGTAGCCTCTGATAACCCGTGACTCAGGTAGAAGAGGGCGTCTGGCATCTTCTACATGTAGAAATGAAACCACTGAATACAGTCATAGAGTGCCATAAACAGAAATATAAATACAAAATAAATAAAACATAAAATAATAATGAATAATAATTAAGCATTCTCACATTTATTTGTTTATTTGTAAATCGTGGCCATTTCCACCACTGATATAGAGCCAGTGTTTTTGGCCACTGTATGTCAGTCAACATGGTGGACTACCGAAAAAAAAGCCCTGATTATAGGATAAGATATAAAAGTTTCATTCTAAAGTAACAAAAACACAGTGATTCTCATTTTCAGGTAATGATGAAAACACATTACATTTCTGTGAATGGATCCTCCTAAACATTACATACTGGACCTTTAAGGTACTTGATACACTCCCAAATGATGAGGATGTGGACATTAAAACACTGCAACAGCAAATGGTAATACACAGCAAAGCAAACACATGAATAGAACAGAAGAACAAACAGAGCATCTGTGCAATATGATTACTTCATTTAAGGGTGTGAGAAGAACTGCTTTATAAGATTTTTATGAAGTTACTGGTCAGTCACATTGTCAATACTACTCTACTACAATTTAATGGATATAAATATACAGTACACACACACACACACACACACACACACACACACACACACACACACACACACACACACACACACACAGCTCCTTCAGTGGTCGTTATTTAGGATGGCAGAAGAGAAAGGAAGGGAACACACAGCCCACCTGTGTGAGCGCTTTGTCAAAGCTTAGCATTAAATCTCCCACTCAGACACACACACATGTATACACACCACACACACACGCCCACACACGCCCACAAACAGAGGATATGAAGGAGAGATCAATCTGTGTTATGGAGCCATTTCTGAAAGAACAACAGATCCCAGGGTCCCGGTCGAAAACCACATCAAGACGATTGACTTTTGCTGCTCTGCAGCCACAAGCTTTCATCTCCTGATCTGTGACGTCTATCTGAGAGAGCCTGGGAGAGTCTGAAGAGGAGAGGAGAGGAGAGGAGAGGAGAGGAGAGGAGAGGAGAGGAGAAAAGACAAAGCAAGTCGAGAAGAAGTGAGATGAGAAGGCAGGAAGAGGTGAGGCGTTGGTGCTGTCTGTAACCCTGGTGTCATCCGGTGAATTGTATCACCCATTTCACCCGTCTGCATCTTACTGTGAGTGTGTGTGTGTGTGTGTGTGTGTGTCTGTGTCCCACAATAAAACAGAGACTTCTTTATTACTGTAACTGACTGCGCTCTGTTTCTTCCTCGCCATTATTTGACCTAAGGTCTCTCTCTGTCTCTCTCTCTCTGTCTCTCTCACCACCAACTTGCCTGGTGAAAGATTTGCATCAGGTCAGTATGAGAAAAAAAGTATGAGGGAGAGAAAAGAAACGCACAACAATGAGAAAAGCCCAGAAAGAAAACATTTCCTCTCTCCACCGAGGGAGCTACGTGTGCACTTTTAACAGTGCTGTTAGTCACCGCAAAACACACTCGCAGCAGAATACAGTGTGTGTCCCTCAGGCTGTTTCCTGCACACACTCTCTCCAGCTCTGCTGTAACATTACTGACAGACATTCGGCTGGGTGGAGGAGCACAGACACTATTAGCACTGTGTCTGACTTTCTGACAGAAGCTGTCAACACTCTTCAATAAATGTGTGTTTTCTGAGCTAGAAATAACTGTGACCGTTTGATGGGATTCCTGACAGCAGCTATTGATTTTAAGATTTATAGCAGCAATTAGCACTAAAAACATTGGTGATTAAGAGGAGAATTATGTACAATCAGGGCAAGTGGTTGCCCCCTTTGGCCAACAAGGCATGTGGTTGGTTGGTGAAGAGCTTGGGTTTCCTCCAGGTACTTTTAGTTAGTGCAGGTTATTCCACTGATTTCTGCAGACTCCCTCACAGTCATGTCGTGTTGTGTCTCTGTCTCTGCTCAGTGTGAACTCTGGGAAGTCCCTTGAACTCCGCCTTCCACTCATTCCCTCCCATGAAAAGCAACAGGCAGGGAGGAAGAGAGGCTGAGAAAAGAGACAAGGAAGCAGAGAAAACAAAAGAGAGTGAAAGGAGCAGACAGACAGACAACATTAAGAAGCAGGAGAGAGGAAAAGCAGCAGCCCTGTTCCTCTGTGTGTTTACACTTACTTTTACTCAACCATGAGCTTGCCGTACTGCTGTGTGCCCCGGCTCTGACCAGGAGATAATTGCAGGGGGATCTGGCTCCTCACCCCACCCGGCCTTCTGGGGATACTGATTAATACCTTATCCGAGACCATGAATACTCTGCACCCAAGAGTATTTACTGAGAAAACAGCTCTCAGAGGCAGATATATTGGTGTGAATTACCACAGAGCCTCGACCCCACAGCCACATATATGAGGCTCAACGCTGAACCCTGGGACTCGTAGAGGAAAAGTGTGTGTGCGTGCATTCAGGCACATACTGTGTCTCATGCACACTGTGAGCCGTGTATACAAACAAAACATGTGAAAGCACATACAAGAGCACACACACACATTATGTGGTTGCTGGCTTACCCTAGATGATGTGTGTGTGGCACTGCTGGATGCCAGTGGACCTGAACCTCTGCTCTCAAAGCTCTGCAGAAAACTCTCAGTCTTCCTGTAATAAATACAAATATTACTCCCTCTATCTTAGCAGTTTACATTTCAAAAAGAAAAAACACATGCACAAATAATAAGGTACGGAGGAGTATTTGTTTACTCCACAGACACTCCACAGGCCTGGGATGCTAACAGCACTGGAGTCCCACAAAGTTGACCAGGTTTGTTTGTCCCTCTCTGACACTGCTCTCCCCGTTCACAAGCATCTGATCTGCTCTGCTGTCTCACTCCATCCCCTCAGCCCCGCTTCTAAATATCTTCATTGTTTCTTCAGGTTCACACATTGGTCTGCTGTCTCCTGTTTTTGTTTCTCTTGAAAGGAAGCCAGAGATGCTACTTAACAAGCAATTTCCCTCAGAGCCAAACATATAATATTCCATCTAGACTCTCATTGTAATTGATTTAAAGTCTTTGGTACACTGTTGGAGAATATTTTATGAAAACCTTGTACAGACCGTAGACACTCTGCATTAATGTCTCATATTCCCATATTGATATTTATTTGGTGTAAACTTAGTGTAGAATTTCCAGAGTTTTATAAAAAATCTTCTCATTGCTGATTTGTCAAGTGGGGCGACATAGTGGTACAGTGGTTAGCCTCACAGCAAGCTTGCTGTGTTGCCTCACAGCATGAAGGTTCTGGGTTCAAACCCACCAGCCGGCTGGGGCCTTTCAGTGTGGAGTTTTCATGTTCTCCCCATGTCTGTGTGGGTTTCTCTCTGGATACTCCGGCTTCCCCCCACAGTCCCAAGCCATGCAGGTTAACTGGTGACTCTAACTAGTGAATGGTTATTTGTCTCTATGTGTCAGACTTTGAGTGAAATTAGCCATGAAATGTGGCACACACACACTCATGTTCCCCTCAGGATGAACTATAATCATTTTGGTGAGGCTTTCCAGTACTTATACCTGCAAAACTAATAACATTCCCATCAGCCTTGTCTATATTGTGTTTACTGTGAGTTAGCACATATTAACATACTACCACTAAGATGGTGAACATGGTAAACATTATTCCTGCTTTACATCAGCATGTTAGCATTGACACTGTGACTGTGTTAGCTGAAAGCAGCCTCACAGAGCCACTAGCATGGCTGCAGTCTCTTAGTGTTCTGTATATAGCTTTATTATCCTTTGTTATCATCTAGAAAACAGGTATCATTGCTTACAAGTTTGAGAAGGTAAATGGGGGCAATCAGAGGTGAACCTCATGTCACCTGTCTGCACGCTTCCGCTGATATTTACTGATATGCTGTTTTTCCTTTTTCTGCCAACAGAAAATGCCGCTTACTAAAAACTCCAATGATAATTATAGGTCAGCAGAGGCTCAGACATTGGGCGCTTCCTTTTGTAAAGGGCTGGAGATTGTGTCATCTGATGCTACATCTGTGACTAAGATCCATTGCAGAGCAAGAAAGAACACAACACAGCACAGCAGACAACACAATACCACACAGTGACAGTGATGAGACCCAAGTGAACTTGATCTAGGGCTGACCTGAGGTGATCCTGCCTGTGCTTCTCCCTCCTCCTCTGCTCCTCCTGTCGACTCCTCTCCTCCAGGTACTCAGCCTGCAATGCATCACAGTCAACAGTCACCCCACAGCAGACGACCGGATGCAGGGCATGCAGCCACCAAACAACAACATGCATGGTTGATATTTATCTCTAAGATCACTGAACACATTCATGTTGCACAGAAACCTTTGACAGCTGCACATGAACATACAGTACAAGTATATAGAGTACGGTGTATGGGCTGCAGTATATGCAGCATCTGGTGCACTGTAATTACAGACATGTACTTACAGTACTGAGCTATGTGCCTGAATGAACATAACTTTCAAGTTTATGATATTACAAAAACATAAAAGTAGCTTCAACAATTTATTTTTAATATACAACAAACAATAAAAACAATAAAAACAATGAATTCCAAGATAATGTCCAAACAAATGTATAAATAAAAAAAAATCATAACAGACAAGTCCAAAAATGTAGTATTAGAGTATTATAAGATTATTATTACATTATTATATTACTTTATAACATTATTAAGAATTGAAGTTACAAAACAGTCACTTTGGTGTGTCAGCATCTTAGAACTTTTTTATTTTATTATAAGTGATGGAATTTTAGTGTATTTGCTGGCTGGAGAAACAAGTCTTTGTCTTTGAATTTTTTATTTTGACACCAGTGACATGTGGAGCCCATCCATGTGGGCATTTACTGTAAAACAGGATATTTCTACCCTACAAGGCCAAGAGGCCGTCTAAGTCCAGGAGCAGGGGTGAGGTGTATGCACGGTTTTTGTGGTTTGGATGGATGTATTTATGACCCAGAGACATGTTTTTGCCAGCCTCTTCTATAGACTGAGAAGCGACTGTTTGAGATTCATTGGTTTGTTTGCTGGATTACCAGTACATTCCTATGGCTTCATAGAGGTCATGGCGCAACAGGAAAAGGTCTGTGGAACACCGCTTTGGTCTTCTGCATTAATCACCATTCCACATAACTACAGCAGTCCATTAACCACTATTAGACCAAGAGCTGACCAGACATGGAGTAGAACATGTCTGAGAACGGATTAAGGAGCTGTCCCATGAGACCATTAATCAGGTTGTACTCATAGCTTTAATACTGGGTGTGTGAGGGAAGACTATGTTTAGAGACACATGGACCTTCTACAGTACAGGTGGAGGCTTGTCTCTACTGACATCTTGAGGCGAAACGTCATAATGTTTCTGACTGCGAGAAGACAAACATATACTGCAGTGCCATGTAGTGGTCGGGTGACGTGTCTCAGTGGGCCTACATATCATATCACTACAAAAAACACCTACATTAATATCTATCCTTCAAAATCAATCAATCAATCAATCAATCAATCAATCAATCAATTCTTCTTTTTTGTACCACAGCTGAGTCATGGTGTTGTTGTACTGGACTGCATAAAGTTGTCTGCACTACTCATGTACTCATGTATAGGGAGGGCAAAACATCAGAAACAACATTTCATATAAAGTAGTCCACCTTCGTTACACCATGATAAAGAACTGATCTGATCACCAGTTCATCGTATCCCGACCTACAGGCACAATAAATTCTACTAAGCCTGTGGTCAGGACTGTGAGATGGACCGACGAGGCAAAGCTGGAATTACAAGCCTGCTTTGACTGAGTGTTTCTAAGGCTGCAGCCACAGACCTGAATCTTACATCAGCTATTGTGAGGACATGTGTGCCAACCAAGACCTTCTGCACATACAACAACCACAAATCCTAGATTACAGCAAACCTCAGGCAGCTTTGTTAGGCCAAGGAAGAGGCCTAAAGAAGTGGGGACACAATCCTGTCCAACCAGGCCAGAAACACACTGAGGACGGAGGTCAAAGGTGCTAAGAGTCAATAACCCGGCATCAGTGTGGAGACCATCCGCCCACACTGTGCAGAATCACCTGAAGAGCTGAATGTGTTTTACTGTAGGTTTGATAAACCCACATTCACACCCATCCCAGTCACACTGTCACCCCTCCCCACTGACAGTGTGATTCTGATTCTTTAACTAGGAGTAGTAAACGTGTCATTTATTGACACATTTTCGACCAAAGACAGACCATCATAAACACTGATAGATGTTTTAACATGGCTGTTGTATTGGATTGCACTCGACTGTACAGGTGCACCTGCTGAGTGTAGATGTAGATGAGAGCTGTGTGTAACTTACTACAATACTTTTACTCACCACTTTGACAGTCTTGTTGAGTCAAACTCACCACTATTCTATTCTACACTATTCAACTGTTAGAAAACATTGTGTCATTTATATTTCTGCACCCTGTGTTTTGATTGGCAGATCATTTCCTAGAGTCCATTTGCAGCGAGTTACTCGTGGGAATATCAATCACAGATGAGGCAGAGATGTGACATTTTCTATTGAACTGACAGACCATAATGCAATGCAGCCACATGCTATATTCTGAGAAAATGGTGCAACTCTTTACTGGAATAACAACAAAACTCTGCTCACTGCTCTCTCTCTTACTATTGCAACTTCTATTTCTCTTTCCACCTACACTTACAACCCCGTGGCTGAGTGCAGTGCATTCCTGACATGGAACTCTGGGTTTTTTTAGAAAGGCACTCTGGGAAATGCAGGAAATCACTGTGCTGACCTTGCCGCAGTGGCCCAGGGTTCGAATCCAACCTGTGGCCCTTTGCTGCATGTCATTCCCTAATTCTCTCTCCCCACATTCCTGTCACTTTTCAGCTGTCTCTGTCAAAAATAAAGCTTGAAAAAGGCCCAAAAATATCTTAGTAAAAAAAGATGTTAAGGCCAAAATGTTTTGTTTTTTAAAATAATTGAAATATACAGTATATGAAACAGAAAGGATGGTGAGTGATTTGACAGCAGTTCTTAATGCTAAACTGAACACATATGATAATGCTTTTGTCAAAAGGCCAGAGTACATATTGTCGGTCTCACCAGCTCCCTCTTTTCATTTTTCATCTTCTGTAACTTCTCCTCCTCTTCTTGTCTCCTCCTCTTGTCCAGCTCTTCCTTTCTCAGCTTGAAATGACATGATACATTATTAACATATTTAAGGTGCATATAAACTGAAAGGATGAACATAGACATGTTTGAAGTACCTTCTTCTGCACTTTGGAGAAACGTTGATCTGTATACTGCTTCTGCCTGGCTTCAGCCAATGTTACATCACCACCTTGATCAATGAAACAACAGATGACACCGTATCAGTGAGTATGCATAACAAATGTTTAAAAAATTGTTGATGATTTGAAGATGTTTTGCATCCTGGTTTACCCAGTCTCTCTGGGTTCAGGTTCACATGGGGAACCTTGTTTGCCTCTTTCCATCTCTGAAGATCCTCCATTTCTTTCTGAGCCACTGCAGTAAAAGAAACCTTAATTACTTGGGAAACAAATGTTGTATGTATGAAGATCAAAATAACTCAGGATAGTTAGAAGCAGTGCTGTCGGCCTACTCCTTTGCATCTGGCTTCGTCGCGATTCATTTGGCGGGATCACAGTGAATCCATCTGAGCTGTGACGGGAACAGAGGCAGAAAGAAACAGAGTTTAGTCATTACAGTTTTTTCCATTTGCTTAAAAACAATTTTGCAAACTAGGCTAGCTTTATCAAAACACTAACACAATTCACCAAACCACACACCCAAACTGCAAAACACCTCATATATCCCGCAAAATGAAGCACTGCAACCAAAATCAAACTTTTGCACCAGATGGCACACACTTCATTCGTATTACAGATTTATGTCTAACCAACTACACACTGTTGGGCATAATGAAAAGCACTCTGATCTTTAGTATGCTTTGCCATAATACTAACATAGTTCAAACTGTAGAGAATTCTTCAGATTGTTCACATGCACAGAAATATTTGCAGATACACACGTGTGCTATTGAATTATTATTATTTTAATTTAGTCAGTGCCACATATGCACAGCAGATATATTTATATTGGAGTGAACTAAAATATGCTCACAAAACAGTAAGCTGAAAAAAATAAATAAATAAATAATTAGACAACACTGCTCTACCCTGATCTCTCACTCTTCCTCCCCCTCTCATTCTCACCCTCCCTCTTCCTCTTCCTCTCTCAGCAATGTCTTCCAAAGATGCTCACCTATGGTCTTTTAATGCTTACTTCCTGATTGAAGTGTTAACAATTACATAACACCTGTTTGGCCAGGTGGCACATATAGTGGCCAATGAGCTCATGTAGTGTCATTTTAAATGGCAGTGTTTTGAAATCGCAAACATGTGACTTTATGTCAGATTGTTGTGTCTTATGCAGAGAACCGCGTTCAGTACACTTAAAAAGAGCCACTTCGAATTGCAAAATGTGTGTAAAGCAGAAAATGTGTTTAAAGTTTTGGAGATTTGAGATGAGGTTTTGCTCCCTGTGTGTCAGTTTAAATATTTCTGCTATCCATGCCATTTCAGTGTGTTAGCAACTGGACAAAACTGTAAATAGGCTGTGGATGCTGTACAACCTCAGTGATCTCTCAGCACTAACTCATGATGATACAGATACTGTAGGCAAAGCTCTTCACAATAAAGTTTCCATACAGCAAATTAAGTTTAATTTGGGCATTAATACCAAAACTTAACTGGTTATTACAAACCCTTTGGTGTTTGAGGTATGTATTAAAGGTCCAGTAAGTCTATTTACAGAACATGGCAGAAATGTTATAGAATATTCATAGATATGTTTTTGTTACCTTAAATGAGCCTTTTATGTCTACAGACACTTTTTTCCTGATCAGGTCAGTGTTACCACCTGAGAGATAAATACAGATAAAACCTTTTCTGTTCTATTTTCTGAGAAGACATAAGAGATGAGATGGGACAAGATGGTCCAAAACATGATTGGCATGATGGGGCCAAGCATACTTTATGTACGAAATGGATGTACAATTAAATTCAATTAAAAAATATCCAATAACCAGGTCAGGATTTATGATGTGTATTAGGATGCACAGCAGCACAGCACAGCAGTCTGTTGTCATGGATTCCCGTGTGTGTGTGCGTGTGTGTGTGTGAGTGTAGAAATGGTGTAGTTTATAAATAGAAACAAGGAGGAAAAATGAAAACGTAAGTAACAGAAAAAAAAAGGTACGTTTTCTGGCAGAGGTGGCCAGTTCAGGTGATTTTATTGTCTATTGAATTTGAACTTTTCTGTCTGAGCCTGTTCATGTGGGGAGACTGTTGGCTGTGGACTGTTTCTTTTTCCTTATTTTGTTGTTTTGCATTTCTTTCCTTTTTCTTTCTCCTCTTTTCTCCATTTCCTCTTCCTTTTCCTCTTCTTCATCTTTTTTAAACAGATAACTTAAATGATGTCAAATCGGACCACCGGCCAGGATGACCACAGAGGATAAAAGAGGATAAAATAGGCAGATTTCTATTTTGATTTGGCAGATTTACCAACATGTGGTGGAATCTAACTGACATTTCCTCACATAGTGTGCTCCAGTCTGACTTACTTCACCTGAGTTTTGTTTTGCACTTTTGACTTTTACTGCATCATATTTCTACAGTCCATACAGAGTTACACTGACGTAGATAAAAGGGACAAAAATAGATAAACCTGTTACAAGATACAGCATTAAAAACGTTAATTAGTTAGCAGGCTAATAATAATCAAATGCTGCGTTCAAGTGTGACAGGACTAAGAGTACATTGCTGGATCAGCTGCTGTTTTTCATCATAAATGCTGGAAAGCAGCATTTGAATCAACAGAAATGTTTTATTTATTTTTCATGCAGTCTTTAAATAAAATGATTCACGTGTCTTCTTCTTGTTATTCTGGTACAACACAATGAAAAAAGCCATTTAAGCTGTGTGTCTGACACATAAAGTTAGAATTTCCGAGAGACAATGAAGGCACCATTCTTCTCTGTACTCACGGGAAACGAAAGTGAAAGTGAACGTCACATTTCCACAGATAGATAAACAAAAATGTCTTTGTCAGTTAAATATAATATAATTATACATATATAAATTAATATAATATAATATTATTCATTATTCCGTGTACTTACAAATATTATTATACTGCGTGTTATACTGCATGATACTCATATAATTAAAAATGAAGTTGGCATGTCTATGTTTAAATTCAGTCATCTCAGAACATTGTGTAAACCTTTATATAATGTTATAACATTTCAGTCAAACAGGACTTGTGTGTCTTACTGCCGGGGCTGCCTGTCTGCCGTTGCTTGATTCCCGCAGTCAGGTTGATGTGTGTCGGGTGGATCAGGTCCAGATAAGCCTGATGTGCTGTTACTGGGACTGGAATAGTCTCTTCTGGGATTTTGCTGGTTCCCTGTGCCCCTCTGGTTCTGATGAGGATCCATTCTTATCACAGACAGACTCAGATCTGCTGTCCTCAGTGAAGTCCTGCTGACTGGATCATATAGTGAGTCATTTGGCAACTTTCCTCTGCCTTTATCAGCAGTGGGATGGATTTAATGCAATAGCGCCATCTGCTGTGAAAAGCATCCAAACATATTCAAACACGTTTCAAAATCAAACTTAATTTAGTAGCTGAATAAATCAATGAAAAATACATTTTAAACATGAAATATGTTTTATATGAAAAACTAAAAAAAGTTTTCACTGTTCATTTTCAATATGAGCATCTCAAGACAAACCTCTAACCTCAACCTGACAGCACAGTAACAGTCTCTGTGACATTACGACTTTATTCTAACATCTTATGTGTGTGAATGACCTGTGGACAGAGGAGACTAAAACAGAGCTGGACAGTGACCAAAATAATACTTCAAAAATATGGAGGACTAAAAGTGCCACAATTAAATAAATAAATACAGCATTAAATAATTACTTAAATGTGTCATCAATTAATTAAAATTGGAATTAAATACTTAAATGTGTCATTAAAGGAATTGATTTGCCTTAACTTGATGTGCAGGGTAACCAATCAGACATTAGGATCCGCCTACCAGCTGTGATGGGCAAACAGTTAGACAGTTCATGAAGCACTGCAACACTGGACCATGAAATGTAAATGTAAATGTAAATGACTTAAATAGTGAAATGATTATATATGTTTTTTACAACTATACTTAAATAGTGAAATGATTATATATGTTTTTTACAACTATACAGTGTGGAAATTTTCCCCAAATTCTTGAAATGTTTTTCAAAGCATAACAAGAAACAAGGGTTTGTATATTTACAATAGAACACAAGTTAATTCATTTTTTAGGGCATCACTGAGCTCCTGGGCAGTCTGAGGTGCAACCTGGCGGCATAGCATGGACGGAAACATAATGTCCAAGAGGTGTTCTATTGGATTTAGATCAGTTGAGCACAGGGGCCAGTCAATCGTATCAATTCCTTCATCCTCCAGGAAATGCCTGCATACTCTCTCCACATGAGGCTGGGCATTGTTGTGCACCAGGAGGAACCCAGGACCCACTGCACCAGTGTAGGGTCTGACAATGGGTCCAAGGATTTTATTCTGATACCTAATAGCAGTCAGGGTTCCGTTGTCTAACCTGCAGAGGCCTGTGTGTCCTTCCAGGGATATGCCTCCCCAGACCATCACTGATCCACCACCAAACCAGTCACGCTGAATGATGTAGCAGGCAGCATAACGTTCTTCACGGCGTCTCCAGACCCATTGACGTCTATCACATGTGCTCAGGTTGAACCTGCTCTCATCTGTGAAATCACAGGGCGCCAGTGTCAGACCTGCCAATTGTGGTGTTCTGTGGTAAATGCCAGTCGAGCTCCATGGTGCCGGGCAGTGAGCACAGAGTCCACTACAGGACGTCGGGCCCTCAGGCCACCCTCATGAAGTCTATTTCTGATTGTTTGGTCAGAGACATTTACACCAGTGGCCTCCTGGAGGTTATGTTGTGATGGATGAAGTTTGACTTAAAATGCGTCAATATCAATTTAAATGAATTCAATTAATTTAACTGAACATACAGTCACAATCAGAGCAACTTTAAAGCAAGTTTAAAGTTGATCACATTTGTCAACTAATTATCTGATATTGCTCAAAATGCACCAAACAGATGAATATTGTTCTGAGCTGAAGATGAAGTGAACCAAAGTGTCTAAAAGTCTTTAGATCCACAACCAAAACTGTCGTGTTCTTTCATCTTGATGTACATTAATAATTTACCATGAAGCACGGATTGTTTTGATCTTATTTCGGAGGATTAACGTTGTTAATCGCGGGTAATTTAATCAAAGTATCCACCGTTTGGCGTGCGTAATGCTGCACGGAGGTCTGTGCACATCAGAGCTGATATCATATTTGTTCCTACATGATTATTGTAGCAAAGAGAGGTCACAATGATAGGATGATATTTATAGAAACACAACTTATTGCAGACTTTATGGAAGTGACATAGTTCCCACAGTGGCATAAGGAGTTGCCAGCCCCCGTGACTGACTGAAGGTGAAATAAACGACGGCATGGCCTGAGCCGCAAATACAACGACCGTGTCCGACTCGTCCCTCCTCTACGCCCCCCAAACACAACACAACGCAGAGTCCCTGGGTGGAGTGGCCGGGTTACATCTTTGGTGCCGTGACCCGGATTTGTGGCGCTTCGAGACCGCAGCCCCGCAACTACGCCGCTGTATTGAACTGTGTGTGTGACGAACTGAGTTATTCTGGTGAAAGATGCGCTGCCAGGATATCCATCCTATTCAGCATATCCTTTGAAGTCGAAGTGCATCTTATTTCTGGTGTGTTTTTCATTAAAGATATCTGTGATATTCTAATGAAAAGAAGAAGAAGAAAAAAAAATCTTAAAGCTACTTGAATAGTGAATGAATATATTCTGTGTGAAACATTTCTATAAGAATAATTTGTGATTGATATCAACCAAATGTTGTTTGTTTCTCATTCATATTCTCTGTGCAGAACATAGAGTAGTGTAATGACGTTTTGAGTTGAATTTAAATTTAGTGTGTTTTGGGGTTATTAAGTTATAATTGTGCCACACATTTTGTTTTGTTACATTCAAAAACAGCTACACTCATACATAGCTAAACATAACAAGTAATTCACACACACACATACATTTTATTCTGCTGCTTAAATCTAAAATAGAGAACACTGAAGATGATGAGTGACTCTCCACTGAAGCAGGGTCCCTCTGCAGCAACAGCAGACCCACCCACCCCTGTGCCTTAAACAACCCACAGCAATGACCCCCCAAGGAGGACGCATACTCACCTCTCTAGTGAAAGCGCTTCCACCAGTAACCAACATCCTGGACCGGACGCACAGTTCACCTCAGCACCCCCAATGCTGTCACCCTACACTGATCCCTGTACAGCTACAGCTCAAGTATCCATATCCCCAGCCCCTGTAACCCCAAGTGCAACTCTCCCAATGTTCCAGCCAACCGTACAGACCACCATGGCCCCTGCCCTCCTGGCAAATCCCCCAGTTGCACATGTCACAAGCAGCTGCACACTACTCTCAGATCCCCCTGCACTCATCTGCCACTAGTGCATGGGACCTTACTTCAGCTGCACCCACCTCACTGAATGTTGCCCATGCAGCTATCGACTGCACACCTTCTCCCCACACCCAAGCCCCAGCATACCTACAGCCCCCTACTTCAGTCTCTCAAGTCAGCATGTATCCAGATGCAGTCCCCCAACACACCCTCCTGCCCCCATCCTACGTCCAGCACATGCATGCACCACTGAATGCCCCTGTCAGAGCCACAGCCACTTCAAGCCTGCCCCCAGCAGCCTATGGCGGTTTCCTGAAGACTCATCAGGTGAAGAATGTCTAAGTCTTCTCTGGTAATGCTGATAGCAAGATGGTCATAGAGGACTGGGTTCGCGACATGCAACCCCCCCCCCATGCTAGCAGAACCATCAGTATAAATAACCATATCAGAATTTGGTATCTGTGTTTGCAGCAGATCTGGTCTCAGAGATGTGCACATTTCAATAAGGGTGATACAGTCATGCTCATCATCTGTATCAATCAATGGTAGCAGAGTAGCTGGATTTATTGGAGGTGAGCGCTTTAAAGTTATATGGGCACTTGAAAGAATTATTGCCTCGTAACCTGAGCAACAGGCTGCTGTCATGTGTTGTGTTGCAGATGTGTTCAAAAATGTGTAATACTGCATGTGGAACGTGCACGACACAGTCATGAGCCAGTACAATGGGAGAAGATTTGTCGATCAAAATGGCAACAGCGGCCACTGCTCTTAGACAACCTGGCATACTGAGAACTACAGGGGTCAGTCGAGAGGAGTAGTATGCAACGGGATGGCAACGAGAACCACGTTTCTGTACCAGAATGCCAGTGGCGAAGCCATCTCTCTCATGCACATGTAGATGGAACGGCTGATGATAGTCAAGCAAACCCAACGCTGGAGCCATGGTGAGAGCATTGTTCAGATCTTCAAAGGCTTTGTGCATTTCCTCCAGTACAGTCCACTGTACCACGGGTGGAGGTGATTGCAGTGTGGCGGCTCACAAAACAGTCCATATTCAAAAATTCAGTGTCTGCAGTAATTAACCATCCCCAGAAAAGAGAGCATCTGTTTCTTGGTTGTGGGGGGAGGCATGTTAGCTAGCAGTTTCACCCTCTCCGGTGACAAAAGGCGTTGTCCATCCTTCAGAACATGACCCAAATATGTCACCACAGGTAGACAGAATTGCAACTTTGCCAGCAACGCTCTGTGACCACACTCGGCCAGTCTCTGTAGCAGCAAGATAGAGTCTGTGCGACAAGCTTCTTCTGATGAAGAAGCTATTAGGAGTCATCAGCGTACTGCAAGAGAGTGGAGCCACCTGGCAGGTGGAGCCCATCTAGATCTCTTCAGGGTCCTGGGCTGCTTGGCCGTGAGTCATGTATACTCTGTGGGAAAGAAAGATAATATGATCTGGACTGAACAAGGATGTAAAGTCATGAAGAATCAGGTGACAATGTCAACAGAGATTGCAATAAAATAATTTGCACTTATAACAAATACTTTTCACAATGACGAGTGCTGTCTCTTATTCAGTGATTTGTACTGAACCAAAATGATAGCAAATTGTGATCAAGCACCTCTCTGCTGTCTGCTGTCCAGGAGCAGAGCCACTCAGATTCCTGTGTGCTCTCCATGGTCCTCCTGATGCACGTCCCTTCTTCTTAGCCTTCTGGGTGTACCTAAACAGTGAAAGAGACTTCCATATACTTCATTCATTCCAAGGAATGTGTATTTAATTTTCCAGAACTGGCAAACATGCTAGAACTTGCCAACATTCCGGAACATGACAATATTTTACAATATGCCAATGTCGTGGTAAATGACAACATTACAGAAAGTCCAAACATTTTAGAACTTGCCAACATTCCGGAACTTCCAAACATTCTAGATCTTGGCAACATTCCGGAACTTCAAAACATTCAAGAATATGACAACATTCTGGAACTTCCAAACATTCTAGAACTTACCAATATTCCAAAAAAATGGCAATATTCTACAATATGCCAATATTGTGGAAAATTACAAGATTGCAGAATGTCCAAACATTTTAGAACTTGACAACATTCTGGATCATCCAACCATTCTAGAACTCACCAACATTCTAGCACTTGCCAACATTCCAGAACATAACATAATGCCAACATTCCGGAACCCTCAAACAAACTAGAACTTGACAACATTAGAGAATTTGCCAACATTCCATAACATGACAACATTCCGGAACTTCCTAAGATTCTAGAACTGGCAAACTTTCTAGAACTTGCCAACATTCGGAAACATGACCATATTCTACATTACTTCAATATCGTGGAAAATGACAACATTACAGAAAGTCTAAACATTTTAGAACTTGCCAACATTCCGGAACTTCCAAACATTCTAGAACTTACCAATATTGCAAAAAAACTGCAATATTCTACAATATGCCCATATTGTGAAAATTATAAGATTCCAGAATGTCCAAACATTTTAGAACTTGACAACATTCCGGAACATGCAACCATCCTAGAACTTGACAACATTCTAGAACTTGACAACATTCTAGCACTTGCCAGCATTCCGGAACATAACAAAATGCCAACATTCCGGAACTCTCAAACATTCTACAATTTGCCAACATTCCATAACATGACAACATTCCGGAACTTCCTAACATTCTAGAACTTCCCAACATTCTAGAACTGGCAAACATGCTAGAAGTTGCCAACATTCCGGAACATGACAATATTGTACATTATGCCAATATTGTGGAAAATTACAAGATTCCAGAATGTTCAAATATTTTAGAACTTGACAACATTCTGGAACATCCAACCATTCTAAAACTTACCAATATTCCAAAAAAATGTCAACATTCTACAATATGCCAATATCGTGGAAAATGAGAACATTAGAGAAAGTCCAAACATTTTATAACGTAACAACATTCCGGAACCTCCAAACATCCTAGAACTTACCAATATTCTGGAAAATGACAATATTCTACAATATGCCAATATTGTGGAAATTACAAGATTGCAGAATGTCCAACCATTCTAGAACTTGCCAACATTCTAGAACTCACCAACATTCTAACACTTGCCAACATTCCAGAACATAACATAATGCCAACATTCTGGAACTCTCAAACATTCTATAACTTGCCACCATTTCATAACATGGCAACATTCCATAACATGACAACATTCTAGAACTGGCAAACATGCTAGAACTTGCCAACATTCCGGAACATGACAATATTCTACATTATGCCAATATTGTGGAAAATGAGAACATGAGAGAAAGTCCAAACATTTTATAACATGACAACATTTCGGAACTTACAAAATTCTAGACCTTACCAATATTCCAAAAAACTGGCAATATTCTACAATATGCCAATATTGTGGAAAATTACAAGATTCCAGAATGTCCAAACATTTTAGAACTTGACAAAATTCTAGAACATCGAACTATTCTAGAACTTGACAACATTCTAGAACTCATCAACATTCTACCACTTGTCAACATTCTGGAACATAACATAATGCCAACATTCCAGAACCCTCAAACAAACTAGAACTTGACAGCATTAGAGAATTTGCCAACATTCCGTGACATGACAACATTCCGGAACATGACAATATTCTACATTATGTCAATATCGTGGAAAATGACAACATTACAGAAAGTCCAAACATTTTAGAACTTGCGAACATTCCGGAACTTTTAAAGATTCAAGAACATGACTATATTCCGGAACTTACAAGCATTCTAGAACTTACCACTATTCCAGAAAATGACAATATTCTACAATATGCCAATATTGTTTAAAATGACAAGATTCCAGAATGTCCAAACATTTTAGAACTTGACAACATTCCGGAACATCCAACCATTTTAGAACGTGTCAACATTCTAGAACTCACCAACATTCTAGCACTTCTCAGCATTCCGGAACCCAACATAATGCCAACATTCCGGAACCCTCAACCAAACTAGAACGTGACAACATTAAAGAATTTGCCAACATTCCGGAACATGACAATATTCTACATTATGTCAATATCGTGGAAAATGACAACATTACAGAAAGTCCAAACATTTTAGAACTTTCCAACATTCCGGAACTTCAAAACATTCAAGAATATGACAACATTCTGGAACTTCCAAACATTCTAGAACTTACCGCTATTCCGGAAAATGACAATATTCTACAATAAGCCAATATTGTTGAAAATTACAAGATTCCAGAATGTCCAAACATTTTAGAACTTGACAACATTCCGGAGCATCCAACTATTCTAGAACTTGACAACAATCCGGAACATCCAAACATTCTAGAATTTACCAATATTCCAAAAAAAATTGGCAATATTCTACAATATGCCAATATTGTGGAAAATTACAAGATTCCAGAATGTCCAAACATTTTAGAACTTGCCAACATTCCGGGACTCCCAAACATTCTAGAACTTACCAATATTCCAAAATATGGCAATATTCTACAATATGCCAATATTGTGGAAAATTACAAGATTCCAGAATGTCCAAACATTTTACAACTTGCCAACATTCCGGAACTTCCAAACATTCTAGAACTGGCAAACATGCTAGAACATGCCAACATTCCGTAACATGACAATATTGTACATTATCTCAATATTGTGAAAAATGACAACATTCCAGAATGTCCAAACATTTTAGAACTTGACAACATTCCGGAACGTCCAACCATTCTAGAACTTTACAACATTCTAGAACTCACCAACATTCTGGCACTTGCCAACATCCCGGAACTCTCAAACATTCTAGCACTCGCCAACATTCTGGAACATAACATAAGGCCAACATTCCGGAAATGGCAAACATTCTAGAACTAGCAAACATGCTAGGACTTGCCAACATTCCGGAACATGATCATATTCTAAGTTATTTCAATATCGTGGAAAATGACAACATTACAGAAAGTTCATACATTTTAGAACTTGCCAACATTCCGGAACTTCCAGACATTCAAGAACATGACAACATTCCGGAACATCCAAACATTCTAGAACTTACCAATATTCCAAAAAAATGGCAATATTCTACAATATGCCAATATTGTGGAAAATTGCAAGATTGCAGAATGTCCAAACATTTTAGAACTTGACAACATTCCAGAACATCCAACCCTTCTAGAATTTAACAACATTCTAGAACTCACCAACATTCGAGCACTTGCCAACATTCCAGAACATAGCATAATGCCAACATTCCAGAACTCTCAAACATTCTAGAATTTGCCAACATTCCATAACATGACAACATTCCGGAACTTCCTAACATTCTAGAACTGGCAAACATGCTAGAACTTGCCAACATTCCGTAAAATGACAATATTCTGCATTATGCCAATATTGTGGTAAATGAGAACATGAGGGAAAGTCCAAACATTTTATAATGTGATAACATTCCGGAACTTACAAACATTGTAGAGCTTACCAATATTCCGAAAATGACAGTATTCTACAATATGCCAATATTGTGGAAAATCACACGATTCCAGAATGAATGTCCAAACATTTTATAATGTGACATTCTAGGCCTTACTAATATTCCAAAAAATTGGCAATATTCTACATTATTGCCAATATTGTGGACAATGAGAACATTAGAGAAAGTACAAACATTTTATAACATGACAACATTCCAGAACTTCCAACTATTCTAGAACTTGACAACATTAGAGAATTTGCCAATATTCCGTAACATGACAACATTCCGGAACTTCCTAACATTCTAGAACTGGCAAAGATTCTAGCACTCGCCAACATTCCGGAACATGACAATATTCTACATTATGTCAATATCGTGGAAAATGACAACATTACAGAAAGTCCAAACATTTTAGAACTTGCCAACATTCCGGAACTTCCAAACATTCAAGAACATGACAACATTCCGGAACTTCCAAACATTCTAGAACTTACCAATATTCCAAAAAATGGCAATATTCTACAATTTAACAATGTTGTGGAAAATTACAAGATTCCAGAATGTCCAAACATTTTAGAACTTGCCAACATTATGGAACTTCCAAACATTCAAGAACATGACAATATCCCGGAACTTTCAAACATTCTAAAACTTACCACTATTCCAGAAAATGACAATATTCTACAATATGTCAATATTGTTGAAAATGACAAGATTGCAGAATGTCCAAACATTTTAGAACTTGACAACATTCTAGAACATCGAAATATTCTAGAACTTGACAACATTCTAGAATTCACCAACATCCTAACACTTGCCAACATTCCGGAACATAACATAATGCCAACATTCCGGAACTCTCAAACATTCTAGAACTTGCCAACATTCTATAACATGACAACATTCCGGAACTTCCTAACATTCTAGAAATGGCAAACATGCTAGAACATGCCAACATTCCGGAACATGACAATATTCTACATTATGCCAATATTGTGGACAATGAGAACATTAGAGAAAGTCCAAACATTTTATAACGTGACAACATTCCGGAACTTTCAAACATTCTAGCACTTACCAATATTTTTAAAAAATGTCAATATTCTACAATATGCCAATATTGTGGAAAATTACAAGAGTCCAGACTGTCCAAACATTTTAGAACTTGCCAACATTCCGGAACTTCCAAACATTCAAGAACATGACAACATTCCAGAACTTTTTAATCATTCTAGCACTTACCAATATTAAAAAAAAAAAGCCAATATTGTGGAAAATTACAAGATTCCAGAATGTCCAAACATTTTAGAACTTGACAAAATCCGGAACATCCAACCATTCTAGAACGTGACAACATTCTAGAACTCACCAACATTCTAGCACTTGCCAACATTCCGGAATATAACATAATGCGTTGGCGCGCTGCGCCTCTATCCCGGCGTGTGCAATTTGGTGTGCAATTCGGCGTACCTGACAACAAACTCTAAACTAGTTCAAGTTGTCAAAGTGGTCGATAAAGTGGTAAATTCCCATGGCTACTAGGCACTTGCAGAGCAGAGGGTCACGTCTTTTATTTTTACGCTCCCAGAGATGTTCATGTGGTCTCCAGGCAAACCACTGCTGGTGCCTCTGCTGCTGTTCTCTCCCCGTCAGCATCGGGTCTCTTTGATCCGACGCAACATCGCCGCTTCTTCTCCTCCTTCTTCTCCTCACTGTCTCTATTATTACCTTCACACAGCCGCGTTCTTCCCCGTCAGCATCAGGTCTCTGTGACCCGACGCGACATTGCTCCTTTCCTTCCACTTGTTGTTGTTCTTCTTCTTCTCACCTCAACATGACAATATTCTACATTATGTCAATATCGTGGAAAATGACATTACAGAAAGTCCAAACATTCTAGAACTTGCCAACATTCTATAACATGACAACATTCCGGAACTTCCTAACATTAGAGAAAGTCCAAACATTTTATAACGTGACAACATTCCGGAACTTTCAAACATTCTAGCACTTACCAATATTTTTTAAAAATGTCAATATTCTACAATATGCCAATATTGTGGAAAATTACAAGATTCCAGACTGTCCAAACATTTTAGAACTTGCCAACATTCCGGAACTTCCAAACATTCAAGAATATGACAACATTCCAGAACTTTCAAACATTCTAGAACTCACCAACATTCTAACACTTGCCAACATAACATAATGCCAACATTCCGGAACTCTCAAACATTCTAGAACTTGCTAACATTCTATAACATGACAACATTCCGGAACTTCCTAACATTCTAGAACTAGCAAACATGCTAGAACTTGCCAACATTCCGGAACATGACAATATTCTAAATTATGCCAATATTGTGGACAATGAGAACATTAGAGAAAGTCCAAACATTTTATAACGTGACAACATTCCGGAACTTTCAATCATTCTAGCACTTACCAATATTAAAAAAAAAAAGCCAATATTGTGGAAAATTACAAGATTCCAGAATGTCCAAACATTTTAGAACTTGACAACATTCTGGATCATCCAACCATTCTAGAATGTGACAACATTCTAGAACTCACCAACATTCTAGCACTTGCCAACATTCCGGAATATAACATAATGCCAACATTCCGGAACCCTCAAACAAACTAGAACTTGACAACATTAGAGAATTTGCCAACATTCCATAACATGACAACATTCCGGAACTTCCTAACATTCTAGAACTGGCAAACATGCTAGAACTTGCCAACATTCCGGAACATGACAATATCCTACATTATGCCAATATTGTGGAAAATGACAACATTACAGAAAGTCCAAACATTTTAGAACTTTCCAACATTCCGGAACTTCCAAACATTCAAGAACATTACAACATTCCGGAACTTCCAAACATTCTAGAACTTACCAATATTCTGGAAAATGGCAATATTCTACATTATGCCAATATTGTGGAAAATTCCAGCCCATAAATTCCCATGGCTACTAGGCACTTGCAGAGCAGAGGGTCGCGTCTTTTATTTTTACGCTCCAAGAGATGTTCATGTGGTCTCCAGGCAAACCACTGCTGCTGCCTCTGCTGCTGTCCTCTCCCCGTCAGCATCGGGTCTCTTTGACCCGACGCAACGTCGCCCCTTCTTCTTTTCCTTCTTCTCCTCACTGTCTCTATTATTACCTTCACACAGCCGCGTTCTTCCCCGTCAGCATCAGGCCTCTGTGACATTGCTCCTTTCCTTCCACTTGTTGTTGTTCTTCTTCTCCTCACCATCTCTCTTATCACCTCCCCACGCCCCCGTTCCTCCCTGTGAACATCTGGTCTCTTTGACCTGACGCGACGTCGCTGTTTTTTCTCCTCTATGTCCTCTCCGTCGCTGTTTCCCTTACGTCCATGCCCCCGTTCCTCCCCGTGAGCGGCGGGCCTCTGCAACCTGATGAGGCATCACTCCTCTCCTTCCCCTCGTCCTTCCCCTCATCCTTCTTCTACTTTTTCTTCTTCTTCTTCTTCTTCTTCTTCTTCTTCTTCTTCTTCTCCTCCGTGACCTCTCCCTTCCTCCTCTGACTCACTGAGCAGGCATGAATTGTCCAACTGACAGCAAGTTGTCTGACGGAACTCTCTCAGTGCGTCAGGGGACTGAGGCTGTTTTTCTTTTTCTTTTCTTTTTTTTGCACTGGACTCTACGGATGACTCAGAAGAACCTCTCGGCACCGATACACTTCGCTGTCGAAACGGATGACAAGAGAAGGATGAGGAACAGGACTTTGAACAGGGGAGAACAGACTTCGAGGATGAGGAGTGTGAGAGGATGTACAGCGACTGCAACGGCAGCAAGAGGTGAGGGCTTTCCTCACGAACCTTGCTCGAACTCCGAGGAGGAGGAGAGGCGAACGCTGTGCAAAGAACGACAGGTGAGTACAAAGCAAGAAGAGGAGGAGGAGAGGAGAAGAGCGAGAGGCAACCGAACGCTGCAAGTCAACCTCTCCGATGCAAGAAATGACACTTTTATAGAACTTAAAGTAGTCAGTGTACAGCTTGTGTAACTGTATAGATTTACTGTCCTTTGAAAATAACTCTAGAGACAGCTATTATTGTCTAGACAGTTGGCAACAAAACTGAGTACACCTCACAGTGGTCATGTCTAAATTGTGCCCGAAGTGTCAATAATGAGTGTGACCAACATTATTAACTAGCACTGCTTTCACCCTCCAGGACATGGACTTCACCAGAGCTGCACAGGTTGCTGTTGGAGTCCTCTCTCTCTGTCTCTGTTTCTCTCCTCCATGATGATGTCACAGAGCAGGTGGACGTTGAACACCTTGCTCTCCTCCACCTCTCCTGCTGCAGGATGCCTCACAGATGCTCCACTGGTTCTAGGTCTGGGGAGCCACCATCACCTTCATCTTCAGCTTCCTTGGCATGGCAGTTGTCATCTTGGAGGTGTGTTTCGGGTCGGTATCATGCCCTGTGGCTTGGTTTCCAAAGGGGTTGGATGGGGGTAATGCTCTGCTTTAGAATGTCACAGTACAGATTGCCACAAGTGTTGTATGCCACTCCTCTGACATACCTCCTCTTGGACACTCCACTCTCCTCTTCAAGGGACCGCCATCGCCTGTTCCTCTCTGTGAAGCGAGACACAGGATGAGCAGGTGCAGGACCAAGTGGAGCAGGGCCTGGACCGTGTGTTGAGACACCAGAAGCTGCCAGCACCGGTGACAGCGTGTTGTCGGGGTTGAGGACAAAGTACCCCGACTGAGCCGATGTGGGCTGTGCAGTGCCTGGTTCTGTGGGGGTGGGTGTGATGGGGTGCTCCCTGGTGGCAGCAGCGGGCCGTCTGCCTGGCTGCAGGATGGGAGCCTGTCCCTCCAGGTTAGGAGGGAGGACAAACTGGTGCAGCGGGCCAGATGTCGATGGAAGGAGCTCCAGTTTCTCCTTTGGGGCAGGAAGCTGGTCTGTTGCCACAGGAATCTGGTCTGGTGGAGTCAATCCCTGTGACAGGACACTCATCTCCTGAGTCTTCTGCCTCCGTTGAAACCTGAGGGAAGATCATTTGTGTTAGACCAGTGGTTCTCAAATGGGGATACTAGTACCCTGGGGGCATTTGAAGGCTTTCCAGTGGGTACATGAGTGCTGCCAAATAACGTGCCTGACCTACCATTTAATGAGTGTCCTCTGATTTATTTCAAAAAGCTGAAACGTGGTCTCCGCCATAAGCCTCGGCGTGTTGAGCACCAGTTCCCGGATGTGGTGGTAGTTTGCAAGGATTTTTGACCACCTGGGGGTGGAGACTCCAGACTTCTTGGTGGGCGACTTGTGCACAATACACAGCTTGGCGCATATGGCCTCAACCAAGCGGCTGGTGCTGGGCCACTGTGCTGGACCCCCAGCATGTCCTATCAAGCATCGCTTGACACTCTCCACACCCGGTGTGACTCCAGACCGCTTCGGAGCCTTAAAGCGCCCACTTATCAGGCGCTCTTGATGGCGAGGCTGGTAGCTGACACGCTGCTTGTCAACCTCAGGGAGAGCTGTCCACAGCTGGATGATCTGGGTCACCTGCAGGTCAGTGATGTAGGCAGCCTCACGGAGACCCACCAGGTAAACCGCCAAATCCTGGACCTTGTCCCACCCAGCGATCCAGTGCGGTCCAATCACTGCTCCCTAATAAATTAATTGATTAATAGTAATATATGTGAAATAAAATGTCATTGAGATTGGATTGAAATAGTTATTAAAGTGTCTTACCTGAGCCTCGTCAGACATACTGCCGGATGCCACATCAGCAGGTGATACAGGGGCCTGAGGAGGAGAGGGCGGAGGTGGAGAAGGCGGAGGTGAAGAAGGTGGAGGAGAAGAAGGCTGAGATGGAGAGGGCGGAGGAGGAGAGGCCTGAGGTGGAGACGGCGGAGGAGGAGAGGCCTGAGGACTTGTTAATGATGAGGGCCTGCTCTGCAGAGCACGGGAGGGGTCGTCCTCATACAGCACAGGAACTGTGACGTCCTCCATGCTCTCTTCGACAAAGCCCTCATCTTGGAAGTCCTCATCATTGACTTCCTCCACCAGCCTGTCCTCCTCTTCTGGGTTCTGGAGCACTGGAGTCAGTTCCTTGCCAGTCTGGCTGTACAAGTACTCCATTCCCAGCAATTCACCTAGGAAAATAAAAAACAGAAAAAAGGAAAGTATTGTTAATATTTCATCCGAAACATTAAATGTTACATTGATAAATGTAGTGTAGTGTTATTAAAGAAAAATATCAATCAAGGAGTTCTTTTTCATGTTGAATGGGGGATTATTTCTTACCCGTGTACACTCCAGGGGTGCGATAGCGCTCATCCCAGCATCTCCCTAGCACCTTTTGGCTGAGCTGGTCCACCGCCTCTCTCAGAGCACTGCCATAGGAGCGGATGGAAGGTGCTCCCTTTACGGCGTCCTCCATCCGGTCATCATTCCAGCGCATCAGCCCTTCCAGAAGATACGCCTGGAAATGCGCATCACTGGCACTGGTTCCTGAAGGTGAAATACACAAAGAGGCATGTCACATTTGTAAAAAACATTCACTACATATGATATGAAGTATCTATAAAATAAAGCCAGGCATACTGAGGAAAAAAATGTATGTAGTATGTGCATATTAGGTATTATATGTATGCAATACCTGGAATGAATCTGTTCAGATGGAGGTGAAAGGACTCATGATGATCAGCGACCCGATCAGTCTGTTGGTCTCCTCCACCCCTCTGGTCCTCCTCCTGCAGTGCAGCACCAACTCCCTTCGGGTGATGTGAGCGCTCACCGCCTCCTCCAAGATGTGGCCAACACTTCTTGCTGCTGTCATGGAGAAAACCTTCCAGAACGCAATGAAATAACAACACGGAGACAGCTGCTTGCAAATCCGAACAAACCTTTACTTTTACAACCTTTTATACCCATTTTTACGTCATTCTTTCATCACTGTTACATAGTAAAATCAACAGATCTGGACCCAACCATCCTGTACTTTCTTATAATCATATGTCCGTGTTCTGAGCGTCACGTGAACGTAATATTGTCTATGTGTTTCCCATGAGCCTGCATGGTGTGTGTGTGTGCTCGACTCCTTAATCTTGGTCAAGGCCAATCCGAAAACAGACTGGCTGAATGTTATCTGGTGGCAGAGAAACATTCAATACTGTCCTAGCTGTGTAATCTGTGTGTTTGTGCATTTTGTATGTCTATGTGTGTGCCTTTATGTGTCTATGTGTTTGTGCATTACGTGTGCATTACGTGTCTATGTGTTTGTGCATTACGTGTGTGCATGTGTGTGCCTTTATCATGTTCTATTCAAAAGTCCATATGTGTCACGCAGAACACCACATATCCCTCCTCTAGGGATATCAAATCCCCACTAATAGCAAGGGCGAAAACCCACTTGGGGAAAAATTCCCTTACGACCCCCGGAAACGCTTTGTGATTATATGTTTAACACGGGTGATCACACAATGGCCTGCATTGGTGGTTACATTATACTGATTATATGTTGAATAAAATAAAACTAAAATTACGTGTCAAACAAAGTCAAAAAACAAAATCACAAGATTATGAGTATAAAACAATAACAAACAAAATGAAAACAACCTACAAGAACAAATCAAACTCGTGTGTAGCAGAGTTAAAGTCAACTAAGAACAATATTATGTGTATGTGTGTTGTATAGCAAAAATTGCAAACAAAATAAAACAATTCTGATAAAACAAGAATCCAGATTATATGTATCATTAATAGATCAATGCCATGTGTGATAATAAAACAAAATCATGTATAGTAACAACAAACCAAAATCATGTATAGTAACAACAAATCAAAATCATGTATAACAATAAAACAAAATCAACGAATCAAAGTCACGTGTAGTAATAAAACAGAATCAAGATGTTTGTGTGTGTGTGTGTGTGTGTGTGTGTGTGTGTGTGTGTGTATGTGTGTGTAATAAATCATGCTTGCTGTGTTCAAATGCAGAAAACATCATCTTGAGATTAAAAAATCAATTCAACATAACTCAGTGAAATTGGAAAGGTGTGACAATGATCACCTTGAGACAACAGAATCACTCACAGTCACTTAATTGTCCATTAATAAAATCCATTAATAAAAGTCCATTTGGTCCTACAGATGGCACCACATTGTTCTCTCCAGTTCAAAATCCTTGGCAGTGGCATCAGCCCCAGCACAAACATTGGATGTGCTTTTTGATCCAAAGGTCCTTGTTCCCCTACTACAAAGTTCTCATACCTCTTCCTCCTCAAAGTCCATTGAATCACTGTCTGAGTTCTCAAGGTATTCGGAATTTGGGAACAAGTCAGAGTGGTCAGTCACCACTTGTGTCAGTTGAGCCTCTGCCACCTTCATGGTTGCCATCATGGACATCTGACGAACAAAAATCTTCATGAGCACATTTCTCAGTATGGGTATGATGCAACAAACCACTACAGAAATTACTAACATAACAATCAGAACTGTTGCTCCTATTCTAGCAAATGTAGCTCCCCACTGACCAAATGTTTCACTAAACCAATCCCATACTGCTTTATCCCTTCCAGCATTTCTAGATGCTTCTTCACTTAACTCCTTGAATTTAGCCATGGCTGCCGTGAATGTTCCTCCTGGTGCAGTATTATTAGGTATGTATGTGCAGCAGTGATCCCCAATCATGTAGCAGACCCCACCTCTTTCAGCTAACATCCAGTCTAACACCTGTCTGTTCGGCCAAGCTACTCTATTTGTTGCATGCAGTTGTTCCCCTAGGGCCTTAAGGGCCTCATTGTGTAATTAATAAAACGCTGCTAGTTATAATAGATGTAATTAATCCAATCCACATTCTTGTTAGGAGTAATCCAAAAAAATATAGATTCCAGTCCTGCCTTAATCTCATTTCTGGCTTTAAATTCTTCGGGGATTCCCCTAGGCTGCCCTATTGCATCCAAATAAACAAGTGGATCTGCAGAATAAGATCTTTTGGATCTAACTACTTCCTGGGGTACCTCCTGTATCCTAAGGATGTCTCTAACTCCTTTATACACTACTCGTATGGGCACTTTCATCCTCACCAGGGTGCAAAGGCCAATCCACCTGGGAGGGAGTGTGTTACGTAATTTATCTTTTCCACACATCCAATAACTATCAGCTACAGCAGTTGTTTGTTAAAATAAAAATTGGATGCTGGGCACTGTCATGGTTATATTTAGGCATATCTGATCTACTGGTTCTGGGTTTTCATACCATATAGGGGTTGTAGGGAACGCTGGAGTTATGTTTGCATGTGGAAACCATGACAACAGGTTACTTTACAAGTAACCTGGGTCATGGTTACAGTAGTGTTGCCTACATCAACTCCATTCCAGTTTCTACTGGTATCAGCAAAGCCTCCACTAGCAAAGCATTCATAATCAGCTATCTATTTTGTAGTCTGAAGGGGGCTCCTTCTGAGGAGTTAACAGGTTGAACTCAGCACACAGATTGCTAGTTGTTGTAGGTGATGGATTGAGCAGACAATGTGTATTCTGGGAACCGTAAATTAATCTACATTGAATACCACACATTGGCAATGAAAATATTCTCACCGTCTTTCCTGGAGGATTAAATCTGCCTCCCCTACACTTTTTCTGCTGTGGCTTTGCGCATTCCTCAAATGAATATTTTTCTGTTATTAACATTACTGTTGGTATAGTGGTGGGGGCCTGTGCACACACCACACACTCATCAAAAGTCAATTCTTTTACAGTGTACCACACCCATTTATACCACCCATTATGTGTCGCCTGTTCCCACTTTTTGTCTATCTGACTCGTGAACCTAGATCTAGTAGCTGCAGTTGCAATTGATCCTTCTAATGGAGCATTTTGACTCTTGGTCATGTTTGCGTGATTGGTTGTTGCATCATACTCATCTGATTTATGTCTCTTGGCCTCCGTCTAAAGCAGTTTCTCCTTGGCTTGATCGTTGGGTGGCATCTCCATCAAGCAGTTTGCCACCATCAGCACCAGCAGGTGAATTACCAGTTTCATGTTCATCTCTGCTCTCTGATTCACTTTTGTTTTGAACAGGCTTTTCCTCTTCCTGTTTCGCTCTCGTGGCTCTGGTGCAGTGATTTAGGTGGTACCATGTGGTACTTCCTTTGACCTGAACGGCTGTTGGCGTTGCCCGCACCACCTTATAGGGACCTTCTCATCTCGGCTCGTGCCACTTCCTTCTGAAGACCTTAATATAGTCTCCCGGGACCACGTGGCTCTCTGTTACCAGACTGGACTCTGGGGTTCGGCCTTTTTCCTGCAAATATATAGTGTGTATGGCAGTTAATTGTTTCATGTACTCTTTTATCTCCATTTGCAGTTGCTCAAGCGGAGGTCCCTTATGGGGACCCCTTAAATGTGGTGTAGGCATGGGTCGACCCGTAAGCATTTCTTGCGGGGTTAGATGCGTCACTCTGTTTGCTTGCATGCGATAGCTCATTAGTGCAAGTGGTAAAGCATCCACTCAGTTTAGCTTTGTGCTAGCACAGATTTTGTTAAGCTTAGCTTTAAGGGTTCCATTTACTCTCTCAACCAGGCCTTGAGACTGAGGATGATAAACACACCCTAATCTTTGTTTTATTCTTAACTGCTGTAGGACTCCTTTCCCTACTTTTTGGATAAATGCTGATCCATTATCAGAGCTTATTTCTGATGGTATGCCAAATCGTGGAATTATTTCTCTTGTTAAGAATTTTATGACTGTTTCAGACCCTTGATCTTTTGAGAGTGTAGCTTAAACCCATCGACTGAACCTGTCAATAATTACCAACATATACCTTTTTCCTTGAACTGATTTTATCATATCTACATAATCCATTACTAAATGTTTAAATGGACCTTCTGGCACTGGAATGTGACCTGCTGGTGTCTTTATTCCTTTTTTTTACATTACTCTGAGCACAAATTTCACACTGTTCCAACACTTCATCAACCGTTGATTGCAAATATGGTGACCAATATCCTTGCTGTCTTATCTTCCTAATTACTTCCCCCCTCGCACAGTGATCAACACTGTGTGCCTCAGAAATCAACATAGTCAACAACGCTACTGGTGCAACCAACAAACCCTCATGAGATCTCCACAGCCCTCTTTCATCCTTCGTTGCCCCCCTTTGTTGCCAGACGCTGTGTTCACTCAGTCCTGCATTTTGTTGCATTAGAATAATGTCTTCTGAAGTTACAATTGGTTCTAACGATACCAACGGTGTCATAATGGGAACTTTTTCACTTTTTGCTGCCTCATCTGCTGCATTGTTACCTCTTATGATGTCTTCATTACCCTTTTTGTGTGCTTGGCATTTTATTATTGCGAGTTTTGTTGGCAACATCATAGCTGAGATTAGTTCCACGATCTGCTTCTGGTGTTGAATCGGAGTACCATCGGCTTTTTTGAAACCTTGCTGTCTCCAAATTGCGCCATATAGGTGGCAGACTCCATGAGCATATGCTGAGTCTGTGTACACATTTGCAACCTTATTTTCTGCCATTTTACAGGCCTCTGTTAATGCCTTTAATTCTGCTAACTGAGCTGAGCATGGCTGGCTACAACTTTCAGCTTTTGCTGTTTTGAACTAATTTTCATCTTGTCTTATAACAGCAAATCCTGCATGATTTCCTAGATGATCCCGGAAACAGGAACCATCGACAAAGTAAGACACATCTGTATTCACAAGAGGGGTGGACTCCAAATCAGGCCTCAATTTTGTGTATTTTACCAGTGTGCAACACAGTCATGTGACTCACCTTCAAACCCAAATGGAATTGAGTCTGCACGGTTTATAGTTGAGCATTTCTTTATTGTTACATCAGGATAAGTTAACAGTGACACATACTGTAAACACCGCGCTTGGGTCATCACAAATTTGCCTCGATCAAGTAGCTCAGCGATCTTATGATGTGTATATATTGTAACTGGATAACCCATTGTGATAGCGGATGCTTTCTCATACGCATAATGGATGGCGGCTAGTCCTTGATAGCATAATGGATGGCGGCTAGTCCTTGATAGCACGGTGGCCAACCTTGGGCCTTGGGGTTATCTAGTTTGGAGCTGTAATAAGCGATAGGCTGTTTTCTTCAACTACTACAAGTTTCCTGCATTAACACTGCTGATGCATATTCATTGTAACGATTGGACACATACAAATAGAACGGTTTATCATAGTCAGGTACCGCTAAAGCTGGAGCTTTTTGCATGTCTTCTTTAATAGTTTCAAAGGCTATCACAGCCTCAGTTGTCCATTTTAATGGGGCTTTCAATGTTTGAGTTCCCGCCTCCTTCATCATCTCTCTCAGACAGTGGTTCTTAACCTTGTTGGAGGTACCGAACCCCACCAGTTTCATATGCTCATTCACCGAACCCTTCTTTAGTAAAAAATAAAATATGATTTTTTTACTGGTGCACAAAATGAACCGTGCATTAACATCACCTTGTTCAAATAACAAAACCAACACAGTGCATGAACTCACAACAACTTACCTCAGTGTGACTTCTGCTGTTGCCTTTGAGAGACCAGTTCAGATATGCGTGGCTTCACCTTGGCAAGTGCCAGTCTCATGTCATTTTCACAGCAAAGTCTGTTCCTTTTCTTAGTTTTTATGTCCAGCATCCTCGAAAACGATTGCTCACAAAGATATGTTGTAACAAATGGTATAAAAAATTCCAGGGCGGAGGCTCCACCGAACCCCTGAGACCGACTCACCCCTAGGGTTCGAACGAACCCAGGTTAAGAACCACTGCTCTAAGAGGAGCTGTTTTGACCGCATAGTCCTCCACCCAATCAGAGTTAAACCCTGTCATCTGTCACCTAGAAATGTCATCATTTGACCCACAGTTTGTGGTTTGGGTGCTTTGCTTACACCCTCCAATTGCGTAGGCGATATGGCTATGGCCCCATGAGATATCACCCTTCCCAAATACTCAACCTGGGGTTGGCAATACTGAAGTTTTTCTTGGAGGCCTTATGTCTTCCTCTGCCAATTTTTGGAGCAATTAATTGAGTCTCGATGACATTCATCCAGTGTTGGTGAGCAAATCAACAAATCGTCAACATATTGAATCAGTGTGCTGTTTAACATGAGACCCTCATGTAGTCATGGTGTCATTGAGATTCGTGTCACAATGTACAATGTACCTCCATGTACACCATGTACATGGAGGATTCGTCATCAACATGTCCAAAATGTGAGGTGAAGCTTCCTTGGTGACGGCCCGGCGTGGCATCCTGCCTAGCGCTCAAAATATGAGAGAAAAGTGAAACTTCAAATTATGATGTTGCAAAGTGGGGAAGGCACTGCCCCGCTCTGCTAACTGAGGCAGTGAGACAACAGTTTTCACGTGCTTTGCCAAACAAAGTCCCTACATGCAACACTTGAGTTGACTGAGAGGAGCACACAGTCCTTTTGAGCAAATATGAGACCATCACATTGACGTATAGCAACAGTGCAAGTGGCAGTGGGTGATTTGAACCCACGCCTCCTGAGAGACTGGAGCTTAATCCAGCGCCTTAGACAACTCGGGCCACACTACCGGAAAAGTTGAGGTTTTTCCTCCAGCGTCCATGCTTGACACATCAAGGACTGAGCTGTGATGATACCTGGAGTATTAGTTAAGTCAAGGGGGGCAGACACAGGAGAACCATACTGCCAGCTGCTTTTTTAAGAACTAAAAAAATAATATATTTTACTTGACAAACACAAGATCCAAAGTGAAGTACTTGCTTGACTTTGCATTGAACTTCTTTCTTCTGACTTTTCCCTAATCCCCTCAAAGAATCATCAATGCAGGTCTGAAAGTCACTGGCACAGACTAGCTCTTCTAAGAAGAGGCATTCATGGGCCAGTAACATTTGCTGGAGATGGATGCACGGCACCAAACACAACAGCAGAGAGTAGCTCTTCAGAGAAGATGACAGTGATGAAGAGCACCAGAAAGAGCAGGATGGTTTCCATCCATCGACCTCTGGGTTATGGGCCCAGCACGCTTCCGCTGCGCCACTCTGCTCATGTGTTCTAGTATTGGGTTGAAGAACAGCAGCCGGGGCATCAAAACGAGCCGGCACTGGCTTTCCTTTTAGTTTGTACTTGTCCCACAATGCTTGTCGCCATGCGATAGCGAGGTTGAGACGGGGGAATTAGCTCAAATGGTAGAGCGCTCGCTGGTAGCAGGAAGGGGGCCAATTTTTACGTTCCCTCACGCAAAGGAAAAGACACGCGAAAAGCACGGGGGGTAGTGAAATATCATAGCCAATGTCCCCTGTATCTCTATATAGATATTTCTGACGCATTTTAACCCAGTCCTTCGCCGTGCACCTCGTCGTGAGCTGATTCGCACCCACAACCTGCCGGCAAGATTGCGCCCGTGGAGCAGCGCTTAACCTGTGTTTGTTATTAATATCCGCAAATAAACATCGTAATCAAAGAGTGCTATTTACAGTGTAGCCCTAGTAGAAGGAGTTAATAAATATATAGTATATAGTCACTGATCAATGAGAAAGCAGTAGCCAGTGTAGACAGATCCCATTAAATCATGATATACATGTACTCGGTTGTTGTTGCCAAAGACGGTTTTGTTGTTGCCGGTAAATTTATTCTCTTCTGAGATTGTTTGTCGGTTTGCCATGAGAACGACCCCCCCTAGGGTCCGTACCAGATGTTTTTCCTGAGGTATACTCCTGATAAAATCCATAGCAATTGATGTTATTGTATTGATTAATACTTCTTAAATTTGTCTTTGAAGGCCAGTACGTAGTAACGTGATGTGTATTTCTGAACCCCCCAATGACAAGTAATGTTTATTTCTGTTTCTATTAATATAATGATAACATTAAAATGTGCTACTATAGGAGGACATGGACAGTTTTTTTTAATGATGGACACACTGAGTCATAAATGTTAGTACAATAAGATTTAATGAACACAAAATCTAAAATAAAAAAATATTGAAAAGAACACACACACACACACACACACATATATATATAATCTCACAAAAGAGGGTGCATCCCTCACATTTTTGAAAAACCTTTATTACATCTTTTCAGGGGACAACACTGTAGAAATGACTCTTTTTTTTAAATAACTTAAAGTAGTCAGTGTACAGCTTGTGTAACTGTATAGATTTACTGTCCTTTGAAAATAACTCTAGACACAGCCATTAATGCCTAAACTAAACGATGTGGCAACAAAAGAGTGAGTACACTCACAGTGCAACGTTGTCTAGATTGTGCGCCGAAGTGTCAATAATGGAGTTGCGACCAACCATTATTAACTAGCACTGCTTTCACCTCCTCCAGGACATTGACTTCACCCGAGCTGCACGGTGCTGT
>NW_020852358.1:0-8641 GCF_000972845.2 Larimichthys crocea
TCAAAATCTTACAATAGTTTTGCAAGTCCTGACATAAACAACAAATACCTAGACGATACCTAGATACCTAGATATATACAGCTGGCTGATTGTAGATTTTCAATGGCCTTTTAATGACAGTACTTTAATCTTCTAAATCATAAATTTATATGTCATTTTAACATGCTCCCTTATCCACAAACAACCAGCTAGTATTAATATATAATATTAACGTCAAGTCACATGGGATCAAACATAGATGCTTCCAGTGCTTAATTATATGTTGTTGGCGGTGCGGAACCCAATTTGCTAATAGGAAAAAGTTGGAGTGAATGAGGAGGGAAGGAATACGACTCTAGCTATTTTTGGACCTCATAATGAGTGAAAAAATGACCACACAATGTAGTAACAAAGAGAAAAGTTACCATATGACTAACTCGTACATACCCCTATGTTCAGCTTCCCTTTTCCCACACCCATAACCTTCATGCTTTACGATGGCCACAGCAAGAGCATTATCACCCCCTATTTGTTCTGTGAGGGCGACCCACGCCAGAATGATAAATCATACACATATTTCAGCAGAATCATCAGTGCACCTGCATGGCTCTTAAATTGCTTGCCTCCAAGGAGGGATTCACGTTACCAACACTGCCAAGACTTGACCAGAGATGACGATGAGATTGGAGCGCACGTCCTATGTTTTTTTATTAAAAGCATCTGTTTCGGAGGGCCCTCTATGTTGATTACCACCTGACCGTGGAGAGATGCCGCAGCAATCTCTAACAGACAACAAATGTCTAGCAATGTTCGCATTATCCCAGAGATGTGGATAGTGAAGGCCCAAGGACAGCCTGGTTGCATTGTTGACTATAGGACGCACAACTCAGTCTCTGTCACAGATAGGTCAGAAAGCCTTGAATTGTATCTCATGGTGCATTGCAGTGTTAGCATTGACAGATGAAGTACGATACGGAGTGTTTTGAATTCTCACTCAAGAAATGCAAAAGGGTTAGCCCATAACCCTGATGGAACTGCATATTGTGAGGATTAACTGCTCAACCTGGAGTGGACCTCATCAGAAGCTGCACAGGATGTTTTAAGACCGGTTGTCAAGCCAGCTTGTAGTTTTGTTGTCCCAGTTTCTTTGACCCGGTCGACAATACCTGTATGAACAGCATGTAACAGGAACTGTTTGGAGAACAACTCCCAGATAGTGAATGTGGAGGGCCAGCAAATGCCTTCATCGTACTTCAACCAGAACTAAGGCAAAAACGCCAAGAACCAAGTCCAGACAACTTCATTTGTCACTCATCACCCACGATTTTTTGAGGAGCGGGAAACTTTGCCAAACTGGGTAACATGGCGACCAAATCTTTGCGCACAGCAAGTAGAAGAAAAGACAGAGAACAATCGGACAGAAAACCAAAAAAGAACTGGTATAGTATCAGGAAGATACAAGACAGATTTTGTGGATTGTCAGACTCGACAGAAAAATACTGCCCTAGATATATGACATCCCGAGTCGAGAGAAGAAAAAGCGAGGCCAATTCAAGGTACCATGTGACCAGAGTTCAGGCCAAAACAGAAAAGCAAGTCCCACATCAGGTACGCATGTGACCAGAGTTCAGCAAAACCGAAACTCATTTCACATCAAGGTACGCAGGTGAACGCAGAAGTTCAGGCAAAAAGAAAACTCATTCTACATCAAGGTAGCATGGGACCAGGAGGTTAAGGCAAAAACAGAAAACTCAATTCAACATACACAGGTACATGTTACCCGAGTATCGGCAAAAACGAAAACTCATGTCAAATCAAGGTACACATTGACCAGGAGTTCAGGCAAAACGAAAACTCCATGTCACATCAAGGGTAAGCATGTGACCAGGAGTACCGGCACAACAGAAAACTCCATGTCAGACTCAAGTACCATGTGACCAGGATACAGGCAAAAAAAAAAACAGGCTATGCAACAGGTACCACAATGACCCAGTCTTCAGGCTGCAGCACATCAGGCCGTTCAAGCAAAGAGGGACAAGTATGAAAAAAAAGAAAAAAAAAGGGCTGCATGTCACAATACGGGACAAAATGAATTGTAGCCCTGAGAATCAAAAAGAAAATAACAGACGAGGTAATGCACCCCAACCTCCAACACCCGGGAGATAACCACAGCCTGTTATAAATCTGGATGGAGCGGCATTCTTCATTCCCGGGAAAAGAACTAAGCAAGGACCCACCTATGTCTGTACATTGTGCCAAGACGCGGGGGCCGAATCAAGTGATGCAATGCAACAGACCAAAATACGTCAGAAACAGGGATTTGGACGCTGCTTGCTTAAGTGGTAAATTAGTGTTCATGTCTGTTACATTGGGTGCTCTTCCAATTCACCATGCCACTGAAAGAATGAAGGAGTGGATATGGCATACAGATGATGATGACCACCCTTAGAAGAAGGAAAACGCCAACTAGTGCAGTGGGCAATAATTGGAGCTGGCATCAAGTCCGTTGGACTGGATGAACTGAACGTGCTGGAGAGAACAGCGGGAATTGGCTAAATCCTACCTGTGTGCCAAAAATTGTGGCATTGCCAAAAGGTCAGCAAGAGCAGTAACACTCGGTGCTGTTGTATGTTTGCCTCTGAGGTAAGAAGCTACAGTGAACTGGTCCCTCCCAAACCAAGCAGTCGATGCCCAGCTCTTGCAGAGTGAAACTAAACGACGCATCAAGTACAAAGGGCTAAGACGGCTACACTGTGAAACAAGGAAAGAGGTGCTAACCGCACTAGCGACACGCAGAAAGCGTCGGAATACAAAGATTTAGCTATTGATCAAGTTGCTACATGTTAACAGTACATCCCAGAGGATCTGCCAATTTAATGAAGAAACAGACCAACAGGGACAAATGAGATGCAGTGAGCCGGCTGAACCAGTCTCAAAGCCCCAGAAGAAGATGAAACCTTAGACCCGTCTGGTCTTGGGACTCTTTGCATGCAGCACCCGACTAAGCACAAAAGCGCTATCTGATGGGCGATGGAATTTTCAGCGTTGCCCTCCCAAGATAAACCGTTTTGATGCTTCTTTGCCATACCTAACTAAGAAGCCATGGCCTTCCCTGTGCAGTTCCCAACAGGCCAAAACACATTAGATGATGTCATGGGAAGAAATAAAGGGTAACCAAGTAAGAGGAAAGGCAGACTGGGCAGGGTGGAAAAAAACGATTTGAAAGGGAACAAAGGTACCTGGGCTGTGGCCCAGTGTGTAGGACTGGAAAAAAGTGCTAAAACAGCAGGATCAAGCAAAGAGAAAAAGGGAAACAGATACCAAGATGGGCGCAAAATCTCCAGCAAGAGCACGTCAAGATAAACAAAGGTTGAAAAGATAATACAAACAGGACGCAACACGGCTTCATGCACCTCTGCGAGGCCATTCCGAGCAATACTGGGAAAAACACTCAATACCTAATGCCCATGGTACAGCAGTTGGGAAAGCCTACAATTCCTTCCCTAACATGTTCATGCGATGAATGAGAGGCTGAGGTCATTAGAGGCGTGAAAGAGCAACAAAGGAAACGTGGACTTTTCAAAGCTCGACGGGGCCAAATGTGAGCATACATGGCGCAGCAAGCCCGTGAAACTAGTGAGGGCGCTGTTTGAAGAGAGTAGCGCGCGGATGACAATCTGTACATGTCCCACCTGCAATCCCATTGAAAAGTGAGACATACGTCTATCGATGTGAGTTTCAAGCCAGAGGAAGTCCTCGACAGGCACTGCTGGTGGGGAAGCAAAGGCACACAGTTGGTTGAGACCGCAAGATGACTCGTAGTAAGCAAGTTTCATCGCCAATAACAGCACACTGCCAGGATGCCAAGATCCAACAAAATGCAGACCCAGAGCTGCACAAGAGCGTATCAAGGGGAAACTCACAGCCGGAAGCGTCAAAATCCTGCAAGAAAGGCACTGTAATGTGGCATTTGGAGTTCCAAACGTTCCCATGGACCAGACCCTCCTCAACACTAAGCCCACACCAATGACACGATGATGATGACATGACCCATGCCCAACACAGTGGCACAAAAACCAGACTCAAATGCAAAAGAGCAACGAAAGAGCAGATCCTCTTCGGCGTAGACAAATGAGGCCAAGGACAAGCTCCAAACGCTAAGTAAATACATTGACCCAACTTTAAATTCCACTTGTCTTAGCTGCTGGAAAATGCAACCTAAATATGAGAGCAGAGAATGATCAAAAAAGAGAAATGAGCAAGGTCATTGTAGCTGAAAGTAATCCAAAGGAGGTTACTGAGGGGAATGGGAGACAGCCCAGCTGCTGAGAGCATGGAACGCAAACAGGGACGATCCATTTGTGGCTTGACGAGTACAGCTGCCTTATGTACATGATGTCTTGTGTCCAGCCGAAAAGAAGGAACCTGAGTTGCCTTAAACGATGTACATTAAGTGATGTGAGAAACAACGTCAACGAGAAAGATGAAATTAAGCAGATATCAGTGCATACTCTGAAACACATAGAGGTCAGCGCTCAATAGCTTGGAGCCACGACATGCAGCTTGCCACTCAAATTGCTCGCAAATTGTGTTTCATGCCAGACGAAGGACGATTCAGTGAAAGAGGAATGCTAACACTATGAAATTAAGCAGTTCCAACAGATTCAACCAAGTGTGGAGGGCGGAATTGTAAGAGATAACGATATACCCAGAAAAAACCCGTATGAATGGCTTGTTGTTTGGCTGACTTTGCATCTCCGATACGGGCTGTCTGGAAACGTCCAAAGAAAAATGCAGTGTCCTCGTTTGAATTACAAAGGATACTTCCCAAAAAAACCTGTGTGTGAAATCCTTCCATCATTATATTTGTCCCGTTCCTCAAAAGGAAAAAGGAAAAGGGAAAATCAAAGGATACTACGGGCGACTACTCAAAACTTTAACTTTACCACACAGATCAAATGACTGCCGCTGAAAAGCAAAGATTCCCCACATACAACATTTTACAAATGTGGTCCGTGAAATGGGAAGTGAAAGGTGGTCAGACCTCGGGTGATGTCATGAAAAAAAGAGAAGAAGGACATGGCCAAAAAATGAGAAGGCACTGGAAAAATTGACCAGAGGAAGGCCTGGGTACCGTTGACATGCATGGAACACCTTTGCACCCGAGTTTGAAGTGGCTCGTTTGGGAGTGATCGCTGAACAGAACTAGCAACCCCATATGACAAACGAAATGGACACGACCAGACTTCCAGGTGAATCAGTGACCAGTAGGGAGCTGTATCCGCACTCGAGGCAAGCCAAGCCGAGCTGTGTACTTTGTGAGGAAGCTATATCAAGCCTCAACGAAACAACATTCATCCCTATTTTTACACTGTTCTTGAATGGTGCCTCAACCGTTCTGGGTCCCAATCTTACATTTCTTTTACTTTTCAGTGGGGCGGCTGCTGTGGGAGTCACATATCATAAAGTGCCTACATGAAGGAGGCCACCAAGCTTCCTGCTCCACACTCCCAAGGTTCCGGCGACCCATGAGACTGTACACGCCTGCATCGACGGACGGCATGATACTGGCAAATGGCAGCCGTCAACATCTCTGGTCAATACCCTTGCATGCAATGTACTAAAAATTGCAAGGAATTTGAAACCACCAATCAGGACTGGGGAAATGCACTGGGATGAATTAGAGCAAACTGACAATGCAGAAGAATTCGGATAATAGATGAAATCTCCAGGGTTTCAAAGATGTTATGTGCCTACGTCTACTGGGAGAGTTTCAGCCTATCAAAGGCAACAAAGAAACCCTTCGGGGCATGTCGGGTTTTTGTGCGTGGGCTACGTTTACCACTGCCACCCCCATTGCAAGCCAACACCACTTTCATTTTATGAGGAGTGCCGTGCTCGCGTTTGTTCACACCTTCCAATGGTCATCGGACACAGATCATGCGGCAAGAAGAGGATCTTGATTTTTGCAGAGCTTCTTAACAGGGCGGGTACATCTTAAGACAGACGCACGTCAGATACCGCGTGACGAAGCATGTCTCACCCATACTGTCCATCGAAATCAAAGACATGTCCACTCGTGCACTGCACATGCTTGGCGACACAAACAAAGGTCGTATTGATGAGCAGCGCCAGTACAACTGTACCTCTCTTCGACTACTGATTGTGTCAACGTGTAAGGCACGGACCCGCTAAAGACACCCACAGAGTGAAATGATCAAGGACAGTGAGTCTTCAAAGGTAACACAACGCAACTCCTGACTGTCATACAGCGGCCACATGAGGTAAGCAGTTGATACTCATAATCTCGATGTGGAATGACTGTGACTTTTGAATGGAACATTGGAACATTGCCAACATCGTTCAGCCGCAAGACGTACAAACACAGTACAATTGATGTGACTGCAACTGGACATACAATGCACGGAAGAGGATTTCTAGACAATAAGCCAAGGGCAGTCAGATACTCTGTCTACAATTGAGAGAACTGAGGATAACCTAGCAGAAAAGGAGCCGTTCGAGTCAGTTCCCAATGAACGTATTAGGCTTTTGCATGCACAGCTCGCGAAGTTGCAGGCGATGACTGGAGTCTAGCAGTGGTGTCTCTGAAGCGTTTTTTTTGAGTCCTGGAATTGCGTTGTTGCCCTCAGTAGGACCCTCAACTTCAAAGAGGAGCAAATCACGATTAATGAAAGTAAATCTATGCTGATCCTTAATCACATCTTCGAGATTCAAAACTGCACCTAGCCTCATTCGAGAGAACAGACCACTCTTTGCAGCGTTTGTAAAGTTTGCTTGATGGTGACAGTCCAAACAACCTAACAGTGTCCCACCAACACAACAGGACTTTCCATCTCCTTAGGACCTGAAGTGCAGCAATGAACTGACAGTTTTCTGATGTGTTATCGGTCACGGAAACAGCTCTGTCTGGGATCGTTTGTTTCCTCTAGAGTTCAGATGGAAGGATACAACGATTCTACACGCAGCAACAAGTGTCCTACTCAACTTTTCCAGACATGCAACAAAAAGATTGTGGCGGAGTTGCAGTGTAACTGTGAGCCACATTCAAGCAAGAGGATCGGAGTACTTTCAAAATGTGACGGATCTCGAGTTTGTAGTGGTCAAACAGGAATCCCCAGTCAGACAGTGAAGTGGTAGCTGTTGATCGACCACCACAGTTCTGTTCAAAAAGGTCTGCCAAACATGGAGAGCTTCCTCTGAACTCCCTTTGACAGGATGAGTCACAGCCAATCATTGTTTGCGGAGACTTTAATGGGCCTTCTATGCAAGGAGAGCCTGCCAGACGAGAATTTGTCCAATCAAAGGATAACACACACTCATCACAGCTGCTACACTGAAAACGGACACTACGACCAATTTACGTGTCTCAACAAATACCTGCATCCATCTGGTGTACTGCAAATTACTAAGTTATCACAGTCCCATCTACTGTATTTTAACTCTGTGATACCTTTGCCAAGGCAGTTCGATTCGCTTAGCGTCTGCTAACTGGGCCTAAGTTGATATGGTTGCGGTTGCCATAATCTCTCTGGGTGCCTTTATCATGCTGTCATGTAAGGTAGTTCTATATCTCTTATAGTCCGCATAAACGGGGCCCTAAGTTGATATTGTCTGTCAGCCATAATCTCTCTGGGTGCAATGTTTATCAGGCGATCAATGTACGCAGTTTCGATATCTCATTAGAGGTCAGCATAAACGGGGCCTAAGTTGATATTGTTCTGTCGAAGCCATAATCTACTCTGGGTGCAATTTTATCATGCGGATCAATGTAAGGCATTCGATATCTCTTAGAGTCCCGCATAGGGGCCTAAGTTGATATGTTATGTCAGCCATAATCTCTCTGGGTGCAATTTTTTTTTTTATCATGTGATCAATGTACGCAGTTAGATATATCTTAGAGCGCATAAACGGGGCACTAGTTCTAGTGTTCTGTCAGCCATATCGCTCATGGGTGCAATTTTTCATGCTATCAATGTAAGGCAGTTTCGATATCTCTTCAGTCCGCCATAACGGGCCTAAAGTTTGATAGTGTGCGGTCCCACATAATCTAACTCTGGTGCAATTTTGGTTTATCATGCTGATCACTGTAAGGGCAGTTTGATTCTACTCTAGAGTCCGCAGAAACGGGGCACTAAGTGGATATGTATCTGTCAGCCAATATCTCTGGGGTGATATTTATCATGCTTGAGCATGTAGGCAATTCGATATTCGGAGAGTCCCGCAGAAACGGCCTAAGTGAGATTGTTGTCGCCTAATCTCTCTGGGTGCAATTTTTGTTTTATCATGCTGATCAATGTAAGGCGTTCGATATACTCTTAGAGTCCGCAGAACGGGCCTAAGTGTGTGTATTTTTCTGTCAGCCATAATCTCCGCTGTGCATTTTTGTTTTTATCAGCTGAGCAATGTACGGCCAGCTATCGATATCTCTTAGAGTCCGCATAAACGGGGCCTAAGTTATGATTTGTTTTCTGCCCACCCATAATCTCCTGTGGTGCAATGTGTCCAATGCTGAGCAATGTAGGCAGTTTCGATATCTCTTAGAGTCCGCATAAACTGGGGCCTAAGTTGAGTTGTTTTCTGTCCACCATAATCATCTCTGGTTGCAAGTTTTTTTTTATCATGCTGATCAATGGGGAAGGCA
>NW_020852359.1:0-2478 GCF_000972845.2 Larimichthys crocea
GTTATTTATTAACTAAATCTTTTTCCATTGACCTTTTCACATTGTCTTTTTTTTGATAAACCAACTTTTCTCTCAAGTGTAAAAAAGTTTTGGCGATATTTTTACCAGTTTTTCTGAATTTCCACTGTTTGAGTGAAACAATAATGTTACTACCCACTCCGCATATTAAGGTCCACGAAGACAACTTCTGTTACAATATCATGTTGTTGTAGAAACACAAACTCAATCTTGACTACATTACTGTTTCTTCATTCATACATCCTCTTTGATCCTCCATGTTGTCTTTATTTCCTGTCCGTGTCTCTGGTTCAGGCAGGACAAGGGTCTGGAAAACACTCAGAAGATTCTGGAAAAGTTGGGTTTGGGGAGGGATATGGTCGACTCCCGCGTGGTGCGTCTTGTTTGCGACACCATCTCCTCACGCTCTGCCCGTCTCTGCGCCGCTGCCCTGGCAACCCTCGCCAACCGTATCCGTGTCAACCGTGGGTTGAGCCATCTGAAGACCACTGTGGGGGTGGATGGGACAGTCTACAGAAAACACCCCAAGTAAGAGAGAACATAAGGGAAAGTAAACAAAAAACGTATAAGCATGATAAATATCTAAAAGTGATTAAAATATAAGCAAATCACGTGTTTGGTTGCAGTATACTACATAAATACATACATACATGCATACATTATCTGTAACTGGAGCCTATCCCAGCTGACTTGTGCCTACAAATGACCTATTAAGAGCATCTTTTTGGACTGTGGGCTTATAATTAGATATAAATACACAAATATATATATAAATATACACACACAAAATTCACGTGCCACTAGATGTCGCAGTTGAGCACCAGCATCTCAGACCAAAACCACACCAGACTCCATTAAGCAAACCAAACACACTTCAAACTGGAACACAACAAAATAAAATTGTAAAAAAAGTCTTTTCATTGTTCCAACATTCACCAGTGGTGTTTTTTGCCACTGATTTCTTGCTCACCAAAATCGTAATTTTACCTCAGAAATGATTGAAGCATTGCAAAAAATAACCAAGTTAAAATTCACCAAAATGTCTTTTGTTAGTTTTTCTATTGTTTCAGTGATAGTTTTGAATCCTTGTTGCCGTGTTCAAGGACCATCCAGCTTATGAAAGTGGACAGCTGGCTGATAACACCAACATTGTTTTAATTCTAAAATTATTATTAACTGAAAAATATTATTAGGTCTGGCTGATAAACTCTCATGACTAATACTTGAGGGTCAGTAAAGCAGAAATATTCACTCACTTTTATGTTCACACAGCAGTGAATGTTAAAACAAATTCTGTATAATTCTGTCAAATGACAATTGACGGGAAACAGCTGCCATATAATATGAACCAGGAAGTTCTTTTTCTCAGTTTTGAAGAGATGTGAAATCACATCTATCTGTGGGTGTGAACTGGCAGGAGGTTGAGCTGGTTGTTGACACATCAACAAACTTCCTGCCTTTGTGTGAAGAACAGCATGTTGAGAAAATACCACCAATCAAACCAGCGCAGTGTTGAAAAAGTCCCGCCCCTTCTCTTTCCTGCAGTATTATTTCCTCTTATGTGTGTGACAACACATTTCTGCAGCAGATGCATTCAAATTATACTCTACATCTCAGATATACATATTTAATTTAATATATGTCACATATATACATTTTGTCATCTCAGTACTTGTCAATGAAGTTAAATTTAATCTAAAACTCTATTCTATCTCCTTCCTCTCTTTTCTTTTCTTGTAGTTTCAGCGAGGAGCTCCAGGCGACGGTGCGACTCCTTGCCCCCAAGTGTGACATAACCTTCCTCGTCTCAGAGGATGGCAGCGGGAGGGGCGCTGCCATGGTAACGGCCGTGGCGCAGCGGCTGGCTCGCCAGTCCCGACTGTTAGAGGACATTGATGGTGAGGGCGAAGATGAAGAGGAGGAGGAAGTGGAGGAGGAAGAGGAGGATTAATAAGAGCACAGGGGATACAGATGATACAGAATCGAGTCTGAAATCGTTTTTCTGTTTTTAAATTGAAATAAAAAAGGATCCATTTTCTTGAAGAGAAATGGTCAAATAGTTTTTCTTTCTGTCTTTCATGATCGCGTCTATATCATTTATCAGTGAGGGTGAACAACATCCAGTGTTTTTGTTGTTTATGTGACAAATTTAGACCTTCACTTACCCTTCAAGTCAATTTTTAAAAATGTACTTTTAATTAGTTTAATCAATTCATGTTTTTTCATTCAGACATGACAGCACATCAGGATTTTAAGCTAGTCACATGCAGCATGTGAAATGTTTTCTGGAAATATATTAATTCATCCTGCATTTGGCAGGAATAAACACTGGGAAATATACAGAGAGAGATTGTAAGAGGATTTATTAGCTTATGCTTCAGTCAGTCGCACTGTGGGAGGAAAATATTTTTTATAGACTGAAAATTGATTTCCAAGGTGCCTTAAAATTTGCTCTTTCAC
>NW_020852360.1:0-568 GCF_000972845.2 Larimichthys crocea
GCAGACTCAGTATTTCCAGCCCTGCTGGAGCAGCTGGATCCTGAAATAGCGTGCCCCGGGCTGGTTTCCTGGTTCTGGTGGACTCTGGTGGGCTGGGTTCAGGTTCAGGTTTAGACTGAGGTTAGACCATCATGACTCTGAAGCTTCACTCTGTAATTATGTCAGAGGCTGACAGCTCGGGTTTCTCCTCACTACGTCTCCCATCAGCCCTCTGTAATTTACTTAATTAAAGCCACTCCAGGGGTCTCCTCCTCTCTCCTCCTCCTCTCTCCTCCTCCTCTCCTCTCCTCTTCCTCTCGTCTCCTCTTCCTCTCGTCTCCTCTTCTCTCCTCTCCTCTCTCCTCCTCCTCTCTCCTCTTCCTCTCGTCTCCTCTTCCTCTCGTCTCCTCTTCTCTCCTCTCCTCTCTCCTCCTTCCTCCTCTCCTCCATTTCTCCTCTTTCATGATTTTCCATTACTGTTTTCTACTTTTTTCCTTTCCTTTCCTTTCCTTTCCTTTCCTTTCCTTTCCTTTCCTCTCCTTTCCTTTCCTCCATTTCCTCCCGTTCCTTTCCTCTCCTTTCCTTTCCT
>NW_020852361.1:0-633 GCF_000972845.2 Larimichthys crocea
ACATTAGCATTTTAGCAATTAAAATGTATTCTGATGCGCTAGCAATTAGCATTTGCAATCGCGCTAGCAATTAGCACTAGCACTAATTTCAGCATTGGCCGCTAATGTTACCAATTAGCATGTCTTTACAGCTAGCGCTAACGCGCTAGCTGCTCTGCTGTCTTTGTCTTTCATTTTAGACAGACAACGTTAGCATTAGTATGTTAACATTAACATGTTAGCACTGAGCATATATTTAATTCTTAGTGGCTAGAGTACTTGCTAGCGCTGATGTGTTAGCAATTAACATTAGCAGGTTACCATTAGCAGGTTAATATTAGTATGTTACCATTGGCATGTATTTAATACTGAGTGGCTAATGTTAATTGCTAACGCGCTAGCAATTAGCATTAGCATGTTAACATTAGCATGTATTCTTAGTGACTGAAAATGAGTGGCTAGCATTAACGTGCTAGCAATTAACATTAGCATGTTACTCATGAGGAGATCTTCTGTTAGACCCATTAGTTTAGGAGTGCTGTTTTTGATGTGTTTATCAGTTATCAGATAGTAGCTTAGATAGTGAGGTTTTTCTTTCTCGTTTTGGTTTGCTACTTAGATAATATAGCCTCTGTTTAGAGGCTCTGTTTAGTT
>NW_020852362.1:0-681 GCF_000972845.2 Larimichthys crocea
CAGTAAATACATAGTGTACTACATACAAGTGTGGGTGTGGAAGCCTGGACACTAAGCAGAGGAAGGGGAGGGACCACTAGCATTTTGGCAAAATGGCAGCCAAGGAAGTTGCTGGAGCTGAAGCAGTTATTTGGTAAGGTAAGTTGTCGTATGTATAATATTTAAATTTTGGTGGTCAACTATTGGTGGTCAAATGTTGGCGCCAATACTCCATCCAGTTGCAATTTGTCAAAGAAGAAGTGATACAATGTTGCGATCGTCATTTCCGGTGTGCAATGGCCGTCACTGGGTTCAATTTAGTGACTACACCAGTAAATACATAGTGTACTACACAGAAGTGTGGGTGTGGAAGCCTGGACATTAAGCAGAGGAAGGGGAGGGACCACTAGCATTTTGGCAAAATGGCAGCCAAGGAAGTTGCTGGAGCTGAAGCAGTGCTTTGGTTTTATGTTGGTGGTCAAATGTTGGTGCTAATTCTCATTTGTCTGATTGCAATTTGACGAAGAAGAAGAAACGATAAAAGCGTTTCAAAAGCGTTTGTTATTTCCAGTAAGTGCGCAACGGCCGTCACTGAAGACAACCCCAAATGAGTGCATAATCAAGGTGGAACATAGTGTACTACATTGCAGTATCAGAATTGAGAGAGCAAAAGGCTGCCCCCATCAAATTTTGGTCGTAAAA
>NW_020852363.1:0-674 GCF_000972845.2 Larimichthys crocea
ATGATCTATATTTTCACCATTTTCATCATTGTAAACACAGTTGTGATGTCACAAAATAACATTATGAACATACACATAATTATATCACTCACATGACCAATAAAAGCACACATCATGCCATGACAATGGTTATGCCCCTGTTTTGTCACCTGAATGCAAGAAGTGAGATGACAGAATGACTCTTGTGTGGCGGGACACATTTTGAACAGACAGAAGGTAAGTTACAATATATACAGAAGTAAAAATAGATAAAAGAGCTACCAAGTGTGCATCGTTGGTGGCCCTACTAAATGGTGAAGGGAAGAGGGATGTGTGCGATATTTATTAACTGTTTGGTGAAAAAGGGAAGGCTTTGTGTGTCCATATGTGCTTTGTTTATGTGTGTGTGCGCTGACTACAGTCAATGACAGAGCCTTTATATCACATAGGGGTTTTAACAATGGGGTCCCACTGACTCTGTAGGGTCTGGTCAGGTATAAAAGCAGGGGTTACACCAAACAGGACAGCAGTGCAGCAGTAACAACACCAACAGCAGCAGCTCACCTACAGCACAAACATGACCACCAGTGAAATGGGCATGGGCAGGGTAAGCTTATCATTTCAAACACAAATTACAAATTTCATGAGTGTTTATTTATAGAGAACATCGAATGTTGTCAGTGCTTCTTCAGTCA
>NW_020852364.1:0-585 GCF_000972845.2 Larimichthys crocea
TGATGAAAAGATGAATCTACTTCCTGTGGTTACTGTGATGTCACTTCCTCACAGCGACTCTTAGTCTGTTTTAGATTTTCGTCTCTCTGAATTTCTTGTAGACGTACAAACAGCCAAAAACTCAACAAAACATTTTTGAAATGTAGTTTTCTCTGAGGAAAAGAATCTGTTTCTGCATTCATGGAGCCAATCTAACGCTGCAACAAGCAAACTATGTGGAGACTCAAGTTCACACTGTGTGCAGTCACATGGTGTGTATGTGTCAATCACATTTCTCAAGAAGAAGAAGAAGGGGAAGTTGTGTGACTGTTAGTTCAGATAAATGTTTGCATGAACGCAGCTTGTTTTCTTCAGATAGTGTTTATTAGAAACAGACAGGATTCATGGTGATGTTTGACAGCACACATGAACAGACAGGTGAAGAGTCAAACTCCTCATCCAGCACACTTTGACTCTTGATGTCCATGGTGCAACATGTTGATGCTGCAGCAGCCTCTTCCATCTTTGCAGTCCTTTTTCAGAGAACTGAACGGGAAGTGTTTTTTTAGAATGTGGTCAACGAGCAGCAGAGCTCTGAGCGGTTAA
>NW_020852365.1:0-938 GCF_000972845.2 Larimichthys crocea
ACACACACACACACACACGTCGAGTACAGTAGCTCCTGATGAGCTGCTCGTTCCTGGTTTCCATTCTGCTCCAGCACTTGGTCACGTACACACTTGTCCGGACACGCACTGACATAACACATTCCCAAAGTCAGAACATAGACAGGTCACATTTCCTCGACACGGAATTAAACAGATTAGGATTCGTCCTCGTCATTAAAGGTCCAGAGTGCAAACCTCTCAAACTATGGTGGCCACGACGTGCATGAGCAGCACAAAGTTCACTTCATGAACATTAACAGTTTATGATTTGTTTATTTCGAGTCCAGTTAAAACCCTGTGTTGTTGTGGTGTTGGCTCAGTTTCTGCTCTTCCACCTGGAGGTTTGCATTAAAGTATCCGGGCTTCTTTCCTTCCCTTTGTGTCAAAGTTTTTAAGACAGTGTCCGTTATCTTAGATTGTGAAGCTGAGTGATACATGCAGGTAAAAGTAGCTCTAGTCATGGAACAACTCTCGTCCAGTCAGATTACTCGGTCAGTGGATAAATGAATCTGTAGATCACCGTCACTCATGATCCACAGCCAGGACAGCGAGTAAGGAAGAGGCAGGAGAGTGAAACCACTGACGGGGTGTGGTTCTGGTTTCATGACTGGTGGGACGGTGTTTCCTACGTCAGGTTTTTGTGGCTGACATAAAACTAAGCGGACGTGTGTTCAGGAAGTCTTCACTGCAGACTGAAGTCCGTCAGCCGCTCGCTGAGAATCGCTGACCTGACATGCACGATAATGAAAGACATGAAAGCAGCCGGCGAGCCCCGCCCACATCGCCTGACACGTGTTACTGTCAGCTACACACACGCTCGACGACACGTTTGATTTAATTCCATTTTTCTTATTTATTATTGAAGAGTTGGAAATGTTTTATCGAGCTTCTGGCGTAGCTCATCCCATAATGTGAAC
>NW_020852366.1:0-356 GCF_000972845.2 Larimichthys crocea
AAAAGATCTTGAAAAGGTGTGACTCACTCCGACTCAGGCCTTTAGGAATATTTCCAAGGTAGAAAAAGGTAAACGAGAAGTCATTATAATTGTTGTGGTCAAACATTAATCTGGCAGGTCAGTTTGTACTTGAATGCTTAGGAAAAAAAAACAAAAACAAAAAAAAAACTGTAATGAATCACCACTTTTAATGTACTTTAATTTCTCCGTTTATCATCTAGTTCCGGGGTTCCCAACCCGCGGACCGGGGTCCGGATCCAATCGCCACCTTGAATTCAGAGCGAGGTGCTACGAGTGAGTCTCTGTACGAGCACAGTCACAGCCCCCCCCCCCCCCGGTCATGGCCCCCGATGGAC